>NW_019416448.1:283463-294276 GCF_000390285.2 Anoplophora glabripennis
AAACAATTTTATTTTATTGATGGTAAATTTCGTTTTGTTCCGTTTCAAAAGGTCTCCAAAATGCCATGTTGTAATAATATTAGGAAACAAAATATCCCTCTTATTTCTCCCTTTGGCAATTGTAATATGAATGATTAATAGAATAAATAAATAATAAATTAAAATTACCTAAATCACACCAAATTCGGCATTCTGCACTGCACTGCTAGGCCATTTGTTGACATATGGCGTATGGCTAAATAATCAATGCGAAAAATTAAAGGAAGTTGCTCCAGTTAAGCGTTACGCTTCGTCACTTCTTGAATCTACTTGTTCTATCATTGTCTTACTAGAAGTACGATTTCTTGTCTAGAAAACGCCAGCCTTAACGTATTTCTTTTGATTTAAGTGCTGAAATATCGTGTGACGGCAAATCAAAGCTTTTTAGTCACTTTGCTTGCGGAAAAGGTCCATACCGTACAATTATTTTGATGTATGTAATATTGTTACGTTGATCGCGTGCAATATAATTTAATTGCTTATTAGTGCATTACGTGGTTAAACTAATAGTAGAAACCCAAGTTTAATACCGGTAATTTTAACTAATGCCCTACTACTAGACACATAACAATACTGTTCTTCTGAGGACCAGAATAGGAAGGGTTCAACATACACGTAAACAAAGTAAAACAGTAGTCAGAGACATTGTTGCTGTGAATTTGTAATAAATTTAAAACGCGAGGTTGGTCTAAGTCCAAAAGAATATTATTACGGGAATTATTTTTAAATCTCTCTTTCTAAATATTTAAGATACGAAAGTTCAGCCTCATGTTAATAGTAATTCTCAGTGAAAATAGAGCTTGAAAAAACAGATTGTTAGACGCAACTGACGTTGACATAATTCAAATTGTGTTAAGTTTGCTGTTACTGTCAGTGGGCCGATGTGGCGGCTTATTTTGTGCCACTAAAATTCCTATATTTTAAGAAGCAACGGAGGCGTCCCTGCTGATCTGAAACGGAGACCACTTACGTTGATGCGCAACAACTCGCACCTGGTTTTAAACTATCATTGTGACGGGATATATCACCAAGTGTAAGGAAACTTCAACTTCGACAAATTTAACGTCTCAAAACTGTTCAAAGTATTGATATGAAACACCTATTTTTTAAACAACGATTGTAGTGTCACAATAGGTGTCTCCCAATAAAACTGAGACACTGTTCGTCGACAGATTTCTTGAAAATAACTTTGTACAACTGAATTAAAGCGTTATTTTTATACGACAGCGCAATAATGGTGGCTCCTTTGAAACAACACAATTTTTGTTTAATTTCCAAGGCCTACTATTGCTATGTTAGCTTCTTTTAGTTCCTTCTAACTGCAAATTATTTTCGTTGTTTTTGCTGATTGTTCTAAAATGGCTACTCCAATAAAGAAATGTGACATAACATTTTTTATTTATAGAATTTGAAGATTTGTCAAATTATGTTAAAAAAATACGGTGTTGCCATTTAAAAAAAATATTGTTTTAGTAGCTACTGAAGAAATCTGGCGACACCGGAAAGCATTATTTGCAAATTTTTGTTTGCATTTGGAAACGATAGTCTATTACTTCTATTAAAAAAGTTGACCTCGGGTTTTAAAAAAATTACACTGTATAATATCTCAGTGTATACTGGCTTTTGGAAAAGAGGCGAGTTAGTTTAAATCGTCTTACTATTCCAGAAGTCAGTATTCTAGATGTGCCACTACTTTTCTAGGCCAACCAGTATATGTGTACCTACGTGAAAATTCGGCTACAACTTTTCTGTCGAAGAATTGGAAAATGCTTTATTGGATAATTTTTTACAAGGAATTATTTTTTTTTAAACAATATAGCAATTGAGTTTTTTTTTTAATTAAAATCCTTATAAATACTATGTCTGTTTAGAAATGAAAGAGAGTAATAAAAGCTTATTATGTATGCAAATCGTAAATAAATGTAGTACTGGTGCTTATATTCAATATTTTTATATTATGTATCATCGGTATAGATGAGGTGTACTTTTAAAAAAACTTTGTGTGACCGGGTTGTACTAAATTGTAGCAGGTAGCTAAAATTTAATCCCCGACAATCCGTCTTTGTCTATGCCGCTTCAATTTCTCGGTCCATTTCTCTTATAAGTAAACAATATAAAAACAGCATTTCAAAACATGAGGCTACTTTAAGCATCATAACCGGGTTAAGAGGGTTTTTAGTAATTCAAATAAAATTATTCAATATTATTATCAAAATATTTATTTAAATTTAATGAATAGACTTTTATTCCACACAAAAATATATGTATTTTGAAAATTCAAATTATGGTGAGTAAATGTAGTGTTGTATAAATGTACAATAAAGAAAATAAAAAAGTAGGTATATTAAAATTCATCCTCTGAATATTCTGATGAATTATCTTCGTCTCCTAGATTGATAACGATAGGTTCCACAGTAACGTCAATTAAATTATCGAGTTCCCACATTTTCTCCTCTTCTTTTTGTACATGATGTATACATCTTTGCCAGTTATCTGCAGTTACTCGTTCCAAGGAATTTTTTAACAAAATTTTCACGTCACTTAATTTAAACGTCGTATTATTTCGCGCTACATCTCCTTTTACCTGCGCCCAGACTAATTCGATTGGGTTAAGTTCACAGTGATAAGGTGGTAACCGTAGTACCGTTATTTGGCGATTTGTTGCCATTTCATCGATAACATATTTTTTCTGATCTTTATTAAGATTGACAAGTGTCAAAAGTTCCTTTTTCACCATATTTGTTTCAAAAGAAATGTTTTTTCCGGATAACCATTGAATTATATCGGCTTTCCTCCAAGCAGTCGTAGGCGTCCGCTCGGTCTGCCGTGAATGGTAACTGGCATTATCCATGACAATTACAGACCCCGGAGGAATAAGATCCAACATCTGTGTAAAATACTCTTCGAAAACATCTGCGTTCATGTCTTCGTGATAGTCACCTGTATTTTTAGATTCAAATAAAAGTAAACCGCCATCTACAAAACCACTGGCACTACCTATATGTGTCACTATTAATCTTCGCCCTTTACCTGAAGGTGCCTTGAACCCTGTTGAAAGTCCATCCAAAAATGCTTGTCGAAAACTTTTTACATTTTTATCTTGCCATACTTTTGTTACAGTATATCCCTCGTTGACCCAAGTTTCGTCTAGATAATAAATATTCCTCCCTTCGTCACGGAATTTTCTAATTGATCTTAAGTAGGATCTTCGCCAACAAATAATTTCATCTTTATCGATAAGAACTGACTTCCTGTTCTGCTTTTCCCAGCAAAAATTCAACTCTCGTAAGACGGCCCATAATTTGCTTCTACTGATTTTTGGCAAATCGTTGTCCTCTGAAAGTTCACTTAAAATTTTGTTTAGCGTTGGTATTTCTTTTTTAAAATAAAATGAGTGTACTTTTCTGCGAATGACATTTTTGAAGAAATCATCTATAACGACTTTTGACCTCCCTGTAGATGATTTTGGGGGATTTACAGTATCTTGTTCATTTTTTGTTTCCTTTAAAAGTCTGTAGATAGTCGATTTTCCAATCCCTGTCATTTTTGTTAGCATTAGTGTTACCCGATAATTACCTGAAACGAAATATTACCACGCCCATGGCCGGTTCTTATCTCGGGGTTTTATTACTCTCTTTCATTTCCAAACAGACTATAGTACTACTCTTTTGACTCCTCAGACAGAGGTGTGCGCGTTGTTTTTTAAAAAAGGTTACAAATAGTCACTATACCTATGGAAAATATACGGATGGGAACTTTTTGTTTCATTTAATACATTCCAATAGCATTTATTCACATTTAATAATCAGGGAAACACTTATCTCTTGTAAATTAATACACTATCAATAAAATAATCAGTGTATCTATATATCAAATGTATGTCAAATGTGACTCGCCAGATATGCCAGAGAGACAAGCTAGCATTTATTAGACGAAGATAACTTATGCATTTTCTTGTTCTATTTTGTCCGTTGTATTTGTTCAGAAATTTATTTCATAAGCAAAAATGTCTTGCATGATGCAATAAAACAATAGGATTAAATACAAAACAAACTGAACTTACGTAAAACGAAGTACTTAAATAATAAAATTAGCACATTTCCTAGTTAAATGAGAAATTTTGGAACTTTCAACTATACCTTGTAAGTACATTTTGAAAAACAAAGTATTTGCAACTATATTTGTAATAACTGTTTCTGTTTTACTAACAATTATTATTCAAACGACTATTAAAATTATCTGGAGAATCATGCAGTTACTACAAAAAATGTATGCGTACCTGTGACCATAAATCTGTATTATCTGTATTGTTATTGGTATGATAGTGGTAGCATAGTAAACAGGATGTTATGACCATCTGATGCATGACCTGATATACTGCCCACGGCCTACTTAAATATAAATTGCTCATGTTATTCCCCTGAATAGATAAGAAGCTTTTAATAACTGAATGAATCGATAAATTCAACGCTCGAGTAAACAGTTAGCTGCAAGTTGTGTAATTGAAAACAAACAACGCATTGCAAGAAAATACCATCTGAAACATTTGATACTAAAACGATTCTGCAATTATTGAAATTTATTATTGCGTGTGATACGTGCCCATTAAAGTACATACGTAGGAAGAAGAGCAAAATGTAATAGATGATGATGGCCACGGACATTGTATCCGCATTTACGCAATGTAATGGCCACTCTGCTCCTTTGGTCCTTTCTTTTGTTTCAATTTTCGATGTCAAGTTAAAACAACGTTTCTTAACTATACTCTGTCTAAAGGCACCTTGCCTTCGAAAATTGTAGTCTGGAGTGCCCTTAAACGCTTGATACGAGGAAAACTGTTCATATATGTTTTTTAAGGTCTCTGCAGACCGCCTATTTTGCTGGAAGACTTAGTGGGGTCGCACCAGTGTGGATTTTTTTACCGACATTTAAAGCCGATGATACTGTAGATATTTTTTTATTGTTCATTTGTAAAATTTTCTAAAATTAGTTCATATATTTTATAAAGCCCTAATGATCCGATGTAAATACATAATGGTTTTTTTTTTTTGGTATTTTGCACATACTCGACGTAGCAGCATAGTTGATTGCTCTCATGAAAACAAAAAAAAAATACGAGTAAGGTTTTTCTAAAAGAGTTCTTAAGGGCTTTATGATTCTTTAAAGATTGGTAGTGAAATACAGTTTTTCACAAATTCAACAAAATAACATCTACCAATAACAAAGTATTTAAAATTGAATCATCCCGACTAAATTTAAAATTTCTCCTGGGCATACGTCACTTCCATAGGGTTGTATTTGATCGGTATCATGTGCTTCTTGAACTACTCGTAATGTCAAATCTTGGATAATTTAATTTTTTTAAATTGAACTCTTAAAATTTGCACTGCAAGGCGCATTTAATTTCTTTTCGATTATTTCGTAGTGTATTAGGAATACTAGGATCTGTCTGGAATGGTTTACCAGTAAATTGCTATTTTCTTGCTTATTATTTCTATATTAATAAAAGGATATGGTTTAATACCATTATTTTGAAATCAAAGTAGACACGAAAATGATGCTGAACATTGATTAACCTAAGCTAACTAATATTAGAATAATCTTTCTTAAATTAGCAAATAAATGTCTCATCCAGTCAATAGACTTGCTAGTTATATCATTATAGCTATAGTTATTGAAGAACCATCATCTGTACCAAACTAAATCGTAATAAAGTAAAAAAGTAATTAATTGATATCACGTGTGTTCATAATATCATCAGATAAGGAATTGAAAATGTTCACAGAATTATACGAGAAGCTGCGCTGAAACATCAATGAACTACGACAAGGAATAACCAACAATCCTATATCACAATTTTTAAGAAGCTTATTTGCTAAATATGCCGGTTTATTTAATGTTATTGTCTTATTAACCAAGCAAGCCATATGTATTTTATATCGTTCGTTAAGCTTAAACCAATTAGAATCCCTAAAAGCCCCTGAAATATGATCGTATTTTCTTAGATTGTAGCAAAATGTAAGGCAGGCATTTTGTACTTTCTGAAGACTATTTTTGTCCACTTGAAGTAAAGCTAAACTATCGGTAAATCTTATTTTAGTATTTCTAGATAGAATGTCCTTAAAATTGTATAAAACTCTCAATTTCTTAAAACATTTTTGAATTAAGTTGGTTACATGTGATTTGAATCTGAAGTAATTTACAATAATTGGTTAATAAATAAAATTTACTATTAAACAGTTAAAAAGTAAAAATATTTTATTAAAAAAGTTATCTATATTCTGAAATATTGATTTATTATTCCAAACGAGCATGTTGTCTATTTTAGGTACATGGAAACACAGTATTTATTAATTATAGATTTAATATAAGAATGAAATAAACATATCACAATTTTTTATTTTTTCTGGTAAATACGACATCAGTTAAAAATACAAAAATTAATGAATGGAAACAGAAAAACAGGGAACCGCAAAACACAAGCAATATCAGTCAGTTAATAGAGAAAATAGTTTTAAAAATATTGAATAGTTATGTGAAGAATAAACATCATCAGCGGAAACTTGATACAACAGACGCAATATCAGTTTAAGTGCAGCATAATTTGCAATTCTACTAGTAGGTGTGTATTCATTTTTGGTGTCTAGTATTTTTAGAAGGAACATTAAACTGAAAAAAGACTGAGAGAATGATCAGTAATCGCGCGCAGCTATCTCTTATCCAATTGTTCGTAAACAGCTACAAGAGAGGGTAGAATGGCCCCTATAGTCTGTTTAGAAATGAAAGAGAGTAATAAAAGCTTATTATGTATGCAAATCGTAAATACATGTAGTACTGGTGCTTATATTCAATATTTTTATATTATGTATTATCGGTATAGGATGAGGTGTACTTTTAAAAAAAACTTTGTGCGATCGGACTGTACTAAATTGTAGCAGGTAGCTAAAATTTAATCCCCGACAATCCGTCTTTGTCTATGCCGCTTCAATTTCTCGGTCCATTTCTCTTATAAGTAAACAATATAAAAACAGCATTTCAAAACATGAGGCTACTTTAAGCATCATAACCGGGTTAAGAGGGTTTTTAGTAATTCAAATAAAATTATTCAATATTATTATCAAAATATTTATTTAAATTTAATGAATAGACTTTTATTCCACACAAAAATATATGTATTTTGAAAATTCAAATTATGGTGAGTAAATGTAGTGTTGTATAAATGTACAATAAAGAAAATAAAAAAGTAGGTATATTAAAATTCATCCTCTGAATATTCTGATGAATTATCTTCGTCTCCTAGATTGATAACGATAGGTTCCACAGTAACGTCAATTAAATTATCGAGTTCCCACATTTTCTCCTCTTCTTTTTGTACATGATGTATACATCTTTGCCAGTTATCTGCAGTTACTCGTTCCAAGGAATTTTTTAACAAAATTTTCACGTCACTTAATTTAAACGTCGTATTATTTCGCGCTACATCTCCTTTTACCTGCGCCCAGACTAATTCGATTGGGTTAAGTTCACAGTGATAAGGTGGTAACCGTAGTACCGTTATTTGGCGATTTGTTGCCATTTCATCGATAACATATTTTTTCTGATCTTTATTAAGATTGACAAGTGTCAAAAGTTCCTTTTTCACCATATTTGTTTCAAAAGAAATGTTTTTTCCGGATAACCATTGAATTATATCGGCTTTCCTCCAAGCAGTCGTAGGCGTCCGCTCGGTCTGCCGTGAATGGTAACTGGCATTATCCATGACAATTACAGACCCCGGAGGAATAAGATCCAACATCTGTGTAAAATACTCTTCGAAAACATCTGCGTTCATGTCTTCGTGATAGTCACCTGTATTTTTAGATTCAAATAAAAGTAAACCGCCATCTACAAAACCACTGGCACTACCTATATGTGTCACTATTAATCTTCGCCCTTTACCTGAAGGTGCCTTGAACCCTGTTGAAAGTCCATCCAAAAATGCTTGTCGAAAACTTTTTACATTTTTATCTTGCCATACTTTTGTTACAGTATATCCCTCGTTGACCCAAGTTTCGTCTAGATAATAAATATTCCTCCCTTCGTCACGGAATTTTCTAATTGATCTTAAGTAGGATCTTCGCCAACAAATAATTTCATCTTTATCGATAAGAACTGACTTCCTGTTCTGCTTTTCCCAGCAAAAATTCAACTCTCGTAAGACGGCCCATAATTTGCTTCTACTGATTTTTGGCAAATCGTTGTCCTCTGAAAGTTCACTTAAAATTTTGTTTAGCGTTGGTATTTCTTTTTTAAAATAAAATGAGTGTACTTTTCTGCGAATGACATTTTTGAAGAAATCATCTATAACGACTTTTGACCTCCCTGTAGATGATTTTGGGGGATTTACAGTATCTTGTTCATTTTTTGTTTCCTTTAAAAGTCTGTAGATAGTCGATTTTCCAATCCCTGTCATTTTTGTTAGCATTAGTGTTACCCGATAATTATCTGAAACGAAATATTACCACGCCCATGGCCGGTTCTTATCTCGGGGTTTTATTACTCTCTTTCATTTCCAAACAGACTATAGGCTACATCAACTTGAAATTTTGGAGATCGTAGATGATTTAGGTGGGAACCTCTTTGGTCCTGGAATCGACGACTCGCAAATTAAATAAAAATAATTTTAAATGCAAAAATCAGAACCTTGAAACTTCAAACGCGATGATCTTAAAACCGTGTTTTTTTCAAATAACTTTCCCTGGCCAACAGTTCTCAAACACTATTAATCCGAAGGATTTCAGTTTATTCTAAATTATAAAAAACCGTTAAAATAGTAATTTTTCTAAAAATTCTTTAGAACCATCACGTTCTTACAGTAGGTACTATTTTACTAAAATGATCTCTTGTGATACAAATTTCAAATAAGCGTTGCCTGGGAAGAACCATATTTCATCTAATTTTTAATATTTTTTGATGAAAAATGTTCTAAAAGTACATCAAAATATGTACTCTTTAATGCCATCAAAAGCTTTTCAACAAATATTTATTAAACCGACCAAACCTACCCAAAAAAAATTGATGAAGATCACGTAATTTTTCCGATCGCAATAAGTATATCGCCTTAATGGATTCTTTTTCACGGGTATTTATATAACTTTGAGATGTAAAAATTGTTACAAAACCGTGCGTATCGCGATATCCTCCCACATAAATCCAGAAAAAATGTTTAATAACCGGATTCTCTGCTGCGGGAATCGGTTTATGTGCGGGCAGCTCCCATGGATATAAGCTTCATTGTTGGTGGAATTCGCCAGTTATTGATATCCGATATAATTCCAGTGAAACATAGCGTCGACGTGGTTTCCCGTTCCGATGTTATATGGACTAGTTCACAACTTAGTAAACTAATTTAACTCAACACAAGATGTTTTCGAGTCGGGCTCACGGCCCATGAGCACGTAAGTCTAAATTATTCAAGTTATCACGGTTTACCTCGGCGTTAGCTGGCTGACCTAAAATTCTGGGGAGCCGTACAAAAGTTTCGAGCTTTATTATCATCCAGTCGGACAATGTATGTACGTCTGGTTACATTGTAATGCGTCACTTGTACTTTTATTGGGCAAAGATTTGCCGTGCAATATCTGGACCGTGTACACTGCATTTTATAGACGCAGAAATAAGTCCGGAGTCTACTGAATTTCGGTTTACGGCGGTTCTTTATTAGTTAACCGGATTGTAAAGCTGGGAGTAATCCGGTGAGTTCAGTTTGTCCACCACTTTACCAAGTTTCTATACGAGTAAAACATCAAGATTTTTATTTCTATGTAGGTATAGGTATCTGTAACATAAATTATAATGCGTGTGTTATATAAAGCAGAACTGATTACATTATGTACAATCTGTCAAAAAAGTCTACTCATATGTACTGTACTTGACAAATTGTAATGGCCGATTCAATACCACAACAAATAGAAAACATCCCCGCAAACATGTGTTCGAAGTGCTATGTTTTTCAACATACAGGATACTCAAAATTAATTAAAAGATCTGATGTATTCCAAGCCCCAGTAGAGAAAAACCTTGCAAAAATAATTCATTTCGTTCATGGATACGCGCATGCCTACTTGAGACAAAATTCAAAAATTTCACCTCTGAAATTACGCCCCTGTATAAATTTAAGAAAATGTGCTTGTTTTATGTTTGTATGAACTTTTTTCGTTAATTTGTCGTACATTAATAGATCAGGAAAATTAGCGAAAAAAGGGAAACTCGAAAAAAATCCTATCCGCGATATTATTGTAAAATTGTCTAAAGGAACATAATACAAGACATCTCTCATCTCGTGAGTCAAAAAATTTTATTAGCTCACTTTTCTATTTAAACAAATAAGTGAGGAAAACAGTTTTTTCGCGTTGCAGGGAAAACCATCAATTTTAGCGAAAAGTGACTCACAGACAGCTTGTAGGGAGTAAAATTATCTCAAAATGAGACTTGTTAAATTAAAATCGGTTAATAAACAAAAAAGTTATTGCAAAAAACAAGAAAAGTGTCAATTTTTTAATTTGTTTATAACTATCGCATTTATTGTTAAAATTTTATAAAACCTATGACAAGTTGAGGGTTTTGTCATACTTCAAAAGTGTGCCAAAAGTGGGCGCTGTAGGTGCAATAGTTTTCGCACAATTCTATTTGTTTATAGCGGAGGCTCCAAAAGTTATGAACTTTAAGCCTCTGTACAGGCGTTAATTTTCAACCAAACATGATTCTGAAAGCGTCATTGTAATCTTAAAGACGT
>NW_019416448.1:295285-298502 GCF_000390285.2 Anoplophora glabripennis
TTATTCAAATTGTTTATAAGCGAAAAACGCACGGTTTTTTAATGCACAATTTGAGAATGTTAATGTCAAAAAAACGGTGATATTTTTTAATAGGTCGCTTAATTACGTCTTTAAGATTACAATGACGCTTTCAGAATCATGTTTGGTTGAAAATTAACGCCTGTACAGAGGCTTAAAGTTCATAACTTTTGGAGCCTCCGCTATAAACAAATAGAATTGTGCGAAAACTATTGCACCTACAGCGCCCACTTTTGGCACACTTTTAAAGTATGACAAAACCCTCAACTTGTCATAGGTTTTATAAAATTTTAACAATAAATGCGATAGTTATAAACAAATTAAAAAATTGACACTTGTTTTTTTGCAATAACTTTTTTGTTTATTAACCGATTTTAATTTAACAAGTCTCATTTTGTAGATAATTTTATTCCCTACAAACTGTCTGCGAGTCACTTTTCGCTAAAATTGATGGTTTTCCCTGCAAAGTGAAAAAACTGTTTTCCTCAGTTATTTGTTTAAATAGAAAAATTAGCTAATAAAATTTTTTGACTCACGAGATGAGAGATGTATTGTATTATGTTCCTTTAGACAATTTTACAATAATCTCGGGGATAGGAATTTTTTCGAGTACAAATTTTATTTGCTTGGCCTATAAACGCATGTAGGTACCTACTTTATTTACATCTTGTATATAAATCGTTTTATACTTTGAGATCGTAATAGCATACGTTAATAATAAACTAAATATTCGCACGTTTATATGAAATATTTGTAAAATGTATAGCACGTTCTACAAAAGCTTAAGGCAATTTTGTCGTTATCAGACACAATATAACGTGTAGAACTCGAACTAAATGTGCTTAAATAGTTTGGAAGAACTACCTGCTTATTCTACATACAACTTGGCACTAATGTTATAAGCTCTAGTCTCCTTTTGTCCTGGTACGTTTATTGAAATTCTTCCTCGAGTTCGTGTTTTGTATGAAAGGGTTCTGTAATTGTTCAAAATACCACGTACACAATTTGAATGTTAATACGATGTTCGATTGTTTACATTCTATGCTTCTCTCATTTTTATTGCAGCATCTATTGAAAATAGAAACGCAATATGTTTCTATATGTTACGTAAATTTTTAGAGTTTAATCGATAATCCCTTAAAAAAAAGAAACATTTTTCTCCTGTATTTTTTATTGCTGCCTAGAGAATTCAGAATTAATTTGCCAGTTATTTTTTTATTATTTTTGGTTAGTGTTGTATTTTATAATTGTATTAAAAATCCTTTGAATTTTTTTAAAAAAGTTTATATTTAGTAATTTAATTCATTATGTAATTTAATTTAATTTAATAGTTTATTTAATCGGTCGATAGCCGCACGGTTGAAGGCGTCAGTACTTAAATCGATGTATCGATCTGCTCGGGGTTTAGAATCCCGTGGCCTGTAGACCGTAGATTAGCTATGCTTGTACGGAGGATTGGCACCCTCTGTGCAGGTATGGTAGGGTGGAAGAATGTTGGCTTGGGTCAATGTGAGAGATTGACACCGGTTGGCATTTGACCACCCCTCTAATTAATGAGGTTTTCCAGGTTTCCCTCATTCCTGCACTGAATGGTGGTTAGGGCCTACCAACATAAGTCGTTCCTGGGCGCAAATGCGGCCTGCGTAATAATAATATGCCGCCTCCTCTCCCGCACAAGTCTCCGACTTCTGGGCTAATTCTCGTAGTTAGAATGAGGAGTAGAGATATTATTATTATTATTATTATTATTATTATTATTATTATTATTATTATTATTATTATTATTATTATTATTATTATTATTATTATTATTATTATTATTATTATTATTATTATTATTATTATTATTATTATTATTATTATTATTATTATTATTATTATTATTATTATTATTATTATTATTATTATTATTATTATTATTATTATTATTATTATTATTATTATTATTATTATTATTATTATTATTATTATTATTATTATTATTATTATTATTATTATTATTATTATTATTATTATTATTATTATTATTATTATTATTATTATTATTATTATTATTATTATTATTATTATTATTATTATTATTATTATTATTATTATTATTATTATTATTATTATTATTATTATTATTATTATTATTATTATTATTATTATTATTATTATTATTATTATTATTATTATTATTATTATTATTATTATTATTATTATTATTATTATTATTATTATTATTATTATTATTATTATTATTATTATTATTATTATTATTATTATTATTATTATTATTATTATTATTAATTTGGACGTCTTACTTATTCAATTTTTTGTTGACAGTTATACCTTTGAAAACAACAAGAATTAATAAACTAATAACGAGAACTGTTTTCATCGAAATGTAATTAAGAACTAAATTTCTAAAATATTGAACAGAATTTTTTTTGTAACTGTATCCTTGTAGCATTCTCACCACTGGTTGACATACTTGTGTATTAATTAGAAGCGATACAGGACTTCATTCATTGCGAATTGCGTATTACAAAGCAAATATGTTCTTATTAGAGTGTTTCTTTTGTTTAAATTTATGGCCTGCTCCAAATAAACATTATTAAGATTCCATTTGCGATTATCTGGATCAGGGCCGTAGTAAGGGGAACGTTGTTCATTATGGCTTTGAGAAAATATAAATATTTTTTGTCATCTTCAAATTTTACTTTAAAAAATAAATCCAATGTGAATTATTATGAATATAAATAATAGTTTATAATAATTTGCTCAAGTTATACTTTTAGTGTATAAAATTTGCGACAAAATTTGTACTAATAAATACTGTAATGAATTGAAAATGTAAACAGAAATCATGATTGAAAAATTACCTGACCGAACTTTAGTCCAAAAATAAAAATTAATTATTAATATAGCAAACAATAAAATAGCACAAACTTGTTAATATAAAGACTGAATATAAAAGAAGTAATTATAAAGGATATCACATAGTATTAAATTGATAATTTTAAATTTAATTCATAAACATAAAATAAATTTTTAAAAGAATGCATGACAGCGACACTTGTTCACAAGAAATACTACGAGAATAAGCTGTCTGGGAGTCACTTTTCGCTAAAATTGATGGTTTTCCCTGCAAAGTGAAAAAACTGTTTTCCTCACTTATCTTTTTAAATAGAAAAGTTAGCTAATAAAAGTTTTT
>NW_019416448.1:300035-377173 GCF_000390285.2 Anoplophora glabripennis
GCCTCATCAGTAAAAAGAAT
Organism: Anoplophora glabripennis; assembly: GCF_000390285.2. Lineage (NCBI taxonomy): Eukaryota > Metazoa > Arthropoda > Insecta > Coleoptera > Cerambycidae > Anoplophora > Anoplophora glabripennis. The sequence continues at coordinate 300,056 of NW_019416448.1, forward strand.
GTTTGCAAGAAAACGAGGGTCTTCAGCATCATGACGTAGAAACCAGCGGCAAAAAACCAAACGTGCTTGATGATCATTTATTGGATTTAAGGCCTGTACTCGTTGCACATGGTATGGATAAAGCAGTTGCTCATGAAGGATTCTCCAAACAAGAGAGGTATAATATGTTAATATTATATTAATATAATAATTCTATTAGAACCTATAGAAAATAGTTAAATAAACATTAATTATTATAAACTTACAATAACTGGCATAATTCTTCTGTTATACAAATTATTTTTTAAAGGTTATTTTATTACTTAAATTAATAAGTAGAATAGCTAGACATATATTTTATAAAATTAGTAGATATACATTTTCGGTATTAAATTGAATTATTTTTATAACTTTCTCAGATGAATACTAAACTTCTGGTTGCCTCCATTTCCTACAAATAACAGACTATTGCTTCTTTAGGTAAATTTGCCGTTGATTCCTTCTAGAGCATTCGAGAACAAGTTTTGTTTTTGTTTCTCTGGGATTCTAATTTATACGTAAATAGGAATGATCTTTGCGTGATAGTTTTTATGCGAAGTCGCTCAATATATTTATTACACATTGCGTGGTTGATCGCGTGATATAATGATGTTCAAGAAATTAAAGACGTGTGAATTAAAAAAAAACTCATTTGATGAAATTGTCGTGGAATTAATATACTGGGTGATTCAGTCATAATGTCATTAATTTTAAGAGAAGATTGGGAAAAATAAGTAGAATACGAATACACGAATAAAAAAATGTAGTTATATGTTTTATAATTGAATATATGAGTTTTTAGTATTTTGTTCAATTAATTATTGAGTTTGTAGTACGTATACCTTATGTGTGCCGGCATGTTCCCAATCAGCAAATGTGATGCAAAGTAGGGCCCCTTGTTAACGGGAGTTAAGGGGTTATTTGTTTGTCTCTTGAAAGGTCGAGTAAATTTTTTTTTCGATTTTCTGCCTATTAGGCCTTCCGAATACGTGGTTAAAATTAATGACAATATGACTGAATCACCCTGTATAATTTTTAAATTGGATCATTATATTCTGTAAGTAAATATAGTAGGATCATATTCGATGCAAAGTAATAAATCATTGCTTGTCAAGGGATCCAGTGCAGTACGGTTTTAAGGAGTTTATAAAATGAATAATTCCTTTAAGCATTGTGAAGGGATGAAGGGATCAGTTCACGTCTGGCACCCTGGTCCTATAAAAAATCCCTTTTTTCTCATAAATCCAATCCAATTTGTTTTTTAAATTCCACATATGTACTACATTTCATCTCTGTACGCGCCACTGTTGTTTACTTGTTTTTTCGATTTACGACCAAGCTCGCCAGGTTAGTATTTGACGTATAACCGACCACTTCGTACATTCAATGCACCTGGGCGACTACAGCTACTACCAGAACACAGTGCGTATGAAGCGATATTTCAGATTTTATATTCAATTTCATTTTAAATTTGAGATGGTTCATCTTACCCTTTCTAAAAATGAGGACACGATTTTCCTTAGATAAAGGACCGACAATTTTTTGCTCTACTTTGCATCGAATACGTTCCTACTATAGAGCACGATTAAAATGTACGGGACTCCGGGACTCCACAACGTAGAAAAAATTTTACAAAATATTTTCACGCAATGTTGTGCAGATGTTGCTCACAGGATTTTTTTTTGAATATGTTCTAGCTAAAACCTTACTTTCCCGCCCTAAATTTCAGCCGTGGTTACGGCCCTGGTTGTATGTATATTTATTATGTTTATAGCCGGTTTTTTGCATTTCCTGAAATATTATCCGGGCCAACATCGATATGCATATAAATCATTTATCAAAAAAATGTCGGTATCTGCTAGTAATGATTGCATCCATTCATCATGTTGCAGGAGCAGTCGAGTTTTTATCGCTGCCAAATGAGTGCAACGAATGGCTATGCGGCAAAAAACAGGAGGGTGCAAGATTAATACTATACTTCAGCTGATATTTTTGTTGTTGAAAAATTATTCATTTTTACAACATCCAAGACCCCGTTATGTATGTGTGTGTGGCTCTGGATAATGGAAAATTTATGTGTTACCTAGGGTGCACTTCCCTAAGATAACCAAGGTTTCGCGATCCCATTTTACATCTTATTTTTTTTTGACGATTTTGAGGCAATGTACCGAATTGGAGCACTGGTAATATTTATGTTTTTTTAGTAATTAAAAGAGTGATCTCATGTAATTAAAAGAATGCTCTCTTAAAGGAACACTGACTATTTGCTATTTATTAAATTATTTTTAATTATAGTAGGTTGATTTGTTTAATGGTGGAGTTTATTATATCTCATTTATTTGCTTGAAGAAAAAGTTGTATGTATGTCAGTATCAAATACAAATTTATCATAAATAAAAGCATCTGGTTATGGGCACATAATTTGATAATTATTACCATGACCTCATTCATTTTAATATAATTAGATTTGATCTAAAAATGTGCTGTTTTAAGAAGACATTAATTTAAAACATTTTCTCTTCCAATAACACTAAGTATTTGAGAAATAAAACACGATTCAAGTTTGCTTCCGTTTATACTTAAACTTGTAATAAATATCCAGGGTGTTAAAAAAAGAGTGTAAAATATTTCAGGAGGTAACAGTATGAACCAAAATAAGCAGAAAAGTCTTAATAAACATGGGTCCGCAAAGTAACGGTTGCGGAGATATGGACCTCTATTCGTTTTTCAAACATTTTATTTTATTAGGAATAAACCGACAAAGGAAGCTTTTAACAAACAAAAAACAAAGTTACAGAAGATGTTCAAAGTGCCCTCCGTCCATTTCCAAGCAGGCACGACATCTTCGTCTCAACGATATTCGAACTCTTTCGAAAACACCCTCCTTGGTTTGGATTTCTTGACACTTTTGATTAATCCGTAGCTGCAGCTCTTCCAGGCTATTTACAGGAGTACCATACACTAATGTCTTCAAATATCCCCAAACAAAGAAATCTAGAGGGTTCAGATCAGGCGATCTTGGAGGCCATAAAACAGGTCCGGCCCTTCCTACCCATCTATGTGGAAAAGTTTGGTGTAAATGCTCTCTAACGGCCATGGAAAAATGAGCTGGAGCACCATCATGCTGGAACCACATTTGTTGCCTCTGATTCAAAGGAATGTCTTCCAAAAACTCATACAGTGTGTTCTGCAGAAAGTTGAGGTAAGCAGCGCCTGTTAATCGGTTTGGTAAAACAACAGGACCTAGAAACCTGTCACCTACAATACCCATCCAAATGTTTAATGAAAAACGTGCCTGATGTCCAGATTCTATTAGAGCATGAGGATTTTCGTCGGCCCAAATATGCGTATTGTGAAAATTAAACACTCCATTTCTTGTGAACCCGGCCTCATCAGTAAAAAGAATGTTTGCAAGAAAACGAGGGTCTTCAGCATCATGACGTAGAAACCAGCGGCAAAAAACCAAACGTGCTTGATGATCATTTATTGGATTTAAGGCCTGTACTCGTTGCACATGGTATGGATAAAGCAGTTGCTCGTGAAGGATTCTCCAAACAAGAGGACCACTAATTCCTACCTCGGCTGATATTCTCCGCACACTCGTACCTGGATTCTGCTCTACCAGTGCTAGAATTTCTTCTTCTGCTCTAGGAGTGGATACCGACCTTGGTCTTCCGGATAAATGGCACTGTTTGCTCAAGGAACCGGTATCACGCAATCTTTGGTGAATTCTTCCAAACATGCGTTGTGAAGGAATCTGGCGATTTGGATAAGCGTCAACATAAAGACGTCGCGCTTCGGTGGCGTTCCCATTAGCACGACCATACATGAAATGCATGTCTGTTAATTCTGCGTTAGAGTAACCAGCCATAGCGAAAGAAAACTTGTGCACTGAGAACAACTGTCAAATACGTACTGTTTATTTCACTAAACATCAACCAAATATTATAAGAAAATACACAACGTTTTTGCAAAATAAAAAAAGGGGCTAAAAAACATAAAACATTCCATATCTCCGCAACCGTTACTTTGCGGACCCATGTTTATTGACACTTTTCTGCTTATTTTGGTTCATACTATTACCTCCTTAAATATTTTACACTCTTTTTTAACACCCTGTATAAACAGAATAAAAAGGTTTAGATGTTTTTTTACATTTGTTGCTCATAATTTCTTACATTAATTTAATTATTTTTTTTCTTCCAGGTAAGACCTTAATAGTTTTCTTACGGCTGCTTTTATACTGTAAGTACTTATTATTTGTTTTTTTCTAAAGTATTTTCTGATTATTTGCAGTTTTTCCGAGTATTTTAATTAAAGCACACACTTTTTGAAAGACCCGTAATATATGTTAACCCCTCCTTTGATATCAACGTTTTCCAGCTAATTGATGACTAAAAATGCTTTAAAATTGTCTTATTCCCTTTTCATTTACGCTTCTACAAAGCCAATTAGCTTCATTATTAACTAAGTAGAGTGGAATATAATTAAAAAAGTGAACAGAAATTCCTCTTTCTTTTCCAAGTACGTAAGCAAAAGTACTGAAGTCAACATACTTTTTAACTTTATAGGTATTTCATGCTTTAGAAGTTTATGAATTTTCAAAAAAATGTTTTCTTGTTATTACATTAACCGAAAATTATAAAAAAATTTTTATTTCCACAAATGCCTTAGGGTGATCCAAAATCTTTGAAGACGATTTTATAATACTGGAACCAGCCATGTCGGAACATACGAGTACGTTAAAAATATCCACGTCGGAGCAGCTCATGTCGAAGCAAATTTCATCTTTTTCTTTATATTTCAAACGTCGCTTAGCTGCGGAGATGCCACCACAAACTGCTATAATAGCTTTGTTGTAACAACGGTATTTTCATTGTGTATGTGCAACTTTCAACTTTAGTGACATTTAAAAAATATAGTCGATGCTTCGATGTATCTACCATTGTGAACAAAGTTTACGTATTGTACGCATTCTGTGTGGTTACGTTCAATAAAAGAAAATGGTAGCTATTTTTAATCCACTTGGTCACCATAGCAAACTTAGCTAATAAGCTAATGCAGCTTTAGAATTATAGAGAAAATGGAATACAACCTCGTGTTTAGAACCTTTATGCATTGGTTTTGTTTTTTAGCCTTTTTTGTTCTTTTGCTTCACACTTTCTGTTTTTTTTTTTCACTTTTTCGTTTTTGGTCAAATAAGCATTTACATATATACACCTTGTCCACCTAGTACGTGTAAATCCAACAGAGTTGCCTATTTTCCCGAGCTGCACAAAATGAAAATATATTTGCATATACAGGGTGTTCAGTTTTTCCTGGGCAGGTACCAACTTAATTTTTTTAAATGGAAACCTATATTTTTTTTTGGCATTATCGAATTCTACGTGAAAAATTAACGGGACTTTTAAAATATTGATAGTTTTCGAGATAATCGACTTTTCATTTCTTTTTCTTATGTTTCGTCACTTCTAGTAGTTGACATAATTATGATTGTATGACAGCTAGATTTTTTTTTTCAGGAACTGTAACTGTAGAGTGAAGATGGCTCTTTCAAAAAACGAATCAAAAGTTGACCTGCGATATACAGGGGGCAAAAAAAATCGTACCAAACCTGATAATTTAAAATTTGAAAAATGTCGACTTTTTCAAGTAGAACACTTTGTGTTTTATGATTTCATTAGATGCCATTCTGTAGACCCTACAATTTTTTAATAGCTTTCCCTATACCTAAGTTGCTTAGTTTTTGCAAGAAACCCATTTTTATGTAAAATACCGGATTTGCGCCCGTTCCTTTGTCGGGAAAAATATTGTAGTAAAGTAAAGTATTTATTTTAAGTTAGCTTGCGACTATGAGTATTCTTTTTTCAAAATTCTACTCATCCAAATTTTTTAATCTCCAATTTCACTAATAACGTTCCTAACTACGGTAACAATGCTTGATTTTCAATATGATGAAACTCCTTCAATATTTTATTTGTCAAGCTTTTGAAAACTCCAAAGTTACTACTAATTTCCTGGCACTAATATTTGAATTTTTAACAGCAGACGCCACAACTTTAAACTAAATATTATCGTTGTTACTTTCATGTCTCCTGGTAGATTCTCATAATTTGCATTTGCTGTTCATTCAGACCTTTCCTTCACATTTTCAAAACAGTGGGAATCTCTGTAAATTTGGATTATTTGCTTTGTAAATATGTACTGCTAGCAAACATTTCCCATATTTTGCTAATTCTTAATCACTTGTAGCGATTTTATGGTTTTTTGATTTTATTTACAAATAAATGGTAACTTTCCATAAAGACTTATTTATTAAACTCAAATATCTAAATTTTTCAGTTATTAATTTTTATTTTAAATAGTGTAGCTAGACAACTAATAAATTTAATAAAAATAAATACCCTTACAATATTTTTCCCGACACAGGAACGGACGCAAATCCAGTATTTTACATAAAAATGTTTTTTTTTTTGCAAAAACTACGCAACTTAGGTATAGGGAAAGCTATTAAAAAATTATAGGGTCTACAGAAGGGCATCTAATGAAATCATAAAACACAGGGTCTTCTATTTGAAAAAGTCGACATTTTTCAAATTTTAAATTATTAGGTTTGGTACGATTTTTTTTGCCCCCTGCATATTGCAGGTCAACTTTTGATACGTTTTTTGAAAGAGCCATCTTCATTTTGCAGTTTATGAAAAAATATAATTTCTAGCTGTCATACAATCATAATTATGTCAACTACTAGAAGTGACGAAACAAGAAAAAAAATGAAAAGTCGATTATCTCGAAAACTATCAATATTTTAATAGAGACCATGACACAATGTCCCGCTAATTTTTCACGTAGAATTCGATATTGTCATAAAAAATATAGGTTACCATTTTAAAAAAGTAAATTTGTACCTGCCCAGGAAAAACTAAACACCCTGTATATGCAAATATATTTTCATTTTGTGCAGCTCGGAAAGTAGGCAACTCTGTAGAAAAAAAAATTAAGTTATATCTTTTATTAACCTAGATATTGGACTTACGCGCACTAGGTGGACAGTGTATAGGGCTTAAAACTGTAGCGAAGCCCCGGCGCCGGCCGCGGCAGTGCATACTGTGTTTGTAACTGGTAATGAATATAAAAAAATAGATTATAATTGATATACAGGATGAAAGAAGTTTGACTGCAGTTACTTCAGCATGAGATAGAGTAATCATAGATGAACAAAAAAGTTGTATATTACAGCGGCGTAAGATTAACAGTTTTCAAAATACAGCGAATATTAATATTGGGGAGTTTCATCACAACGTGACAACAGCGTTTAACCTGCTGGTCCACGCAGCAGACTTGTCGGAAAAAATGTAAACAACTATTATTGTGAAACATTTAATAAATTTCAAGACAATTGTTTTCCGATTTTTAAATAGATAAAATTTAAAATGTATCGATATTGTAGTAGGAAGATAGTGTTGTGCTTAAATTTTACCTCTCATTGGGGTGAATCTGGAGCTTTTTTCGGCTTCGTGGACAGCTCCGGCGGGCGGTTGGATTTGAAACATTGGTGAAAATTTCTATCTTAACTGGTGATATCTAGTTGTCAGGACGTAGCTGAAATTTGAAGAATTCGGAAGTTGTCACTAATACACTACCTAATCAGACTAATATTTCTAAAATACTCATTGCACAGAACCCTGTGGAGTGTGCTTTAGCTAAATCGTAGCTTAATATTTTTCAGTCACGTTTCTACCCTTATTAAAAATGTCAATGTCTTTCGCTCAGCATATATTCAAATTAAAAAAATATTTCTTGCAAATTGACAGAAAAACAGTCTATTCTAATAAGTAGTCGTTCTGAATGAAGCATTTCCGAAAAAAAAAAAGAAATTGGTAATTTTAGTTTGTCTTGGAATATGGTTTTTGTTGTCCTCCATACCTCTAATATGGGGTAACGGTACTTGAGTTAGATAAAGTAGGTCCGTTGTGCTTTTAGGTCTTTGTCCATCGGTGACGATGGTAAGGACTACGCTCTATATTTGTATACACCCTCGAAATGGCACTTGTTTGGGAGGCTTCTAACTGAACCTTCTTTTTGTACTGTTAGATTTTTGTATTGGCCAAGTTCAGTCTCTGGTTAATGAATTGTAAGGTACCAGGGTTGACATTCGATCGCCCATCATAAAGGATCCGCAGGGGTCCAGCATGGTCTTCGCCTTAAATTTGGACATTTTCCCTCCTCGAAATTGATCCATCTCAGGATTCTGGTTTTCTCGAAGGGGTTATTGACCTGTAACTGAGTGTGGTAGTTCATGATCATATGATCCTATTTGCATTTGGAAAACATAATTCTCTAAATTTTCGAAACTGAGATGGATTCTTTCACGCGTCCGTGCACTGTCGGTGCTTGCTCTGTCGGCAGCAACATCCTCCGTTGATATCGTCTGCTACTGCTTGTGTGCTTGTGCGTGGTGATTGGCGGTAATTGTAAGTTTAGTAGGGAATTTCTTTGGGAATTTTTCGAATTTTCAGTGAAAATTTCTTTTCCTGTTTCGCGCCTTTTGCTGCATATGGAAGGTCTTCTCGGTTGCCTCGTACATGGTTATCTACTTTATCAAAAACAAATATGCCGTTCAGTTTTTAATATGGACAAGTTGTTTCTTTGGAAAGTGGTTCGTACGAGTTAAAGAGACGGCTTTTAATCTGGTGCATCCAAGCGATAAACTTACCGTACGCTCTCGGAAAAATGCACTTTAAAAGGCCTAAAAGGCGCAATTACGTTCACATGTGTTGCGGTACGCCATGATTTGGCACGAACAAATAGTGGCTGTGTGTAGCCAGGTCGCGTTGCGCTGCAACAGACACGTGCGTAAAATTAGTGAAATGCCGGGAGCCAGATGTTTCTCCTCAATAAACGAGATGAATGTCGACAGCATCTAGTTGGATAGAAACTGGGATGCCGCATCGCCGTTTGTCCTCGGCGTCCCATGTGTCTAATAAACGATCGATGGAAAAATGTTTAAACTGTTATATTGACCTGGGTTTCACTGCCACATATCCGTGTCGATAGATAAATCATCATTAAGGTGACCATGTTCGAGCCGGAAATTACTGTTAAATAACATTTCCCTCTGCTAGCGGTAATAGGTTTCTATTGGCAAATTGTTTATAAAATGTTATGTAAACAAAACGTTTATAAAATAAATTCAGTAAATATGTAATACATTTGATGACTTATCTGCGCGTACTGTCTGGCCTCTATTCTTTTTATTGGAATACATGAACATGACAAATTATTATTTTAATATATATGTCTTAATTAGGTTTAACCAAAGATTCTAAAGATTCTTCAGACTAAAATACAGGGTGTTCTCAAAGTCGAGTAATTTATTTTAACAGCTGGTAGAACTCGTAAATAAAAGTCGATTTACCAAAAATCGTTTATATAAAAGTTGTCAAATAAAGCAATTATTAACAATTATTTAAAAAAATTGAAATTTAAAAACTTTATAAAACAAACCTGATTTATTGTCATTTTCGACAACTCCGTTGTAAAAACGTAAATTGTTTGTTTACTACTGATACTGGGTATGTCTTTTTTTGTAGTTGCGCGGTTTTGAGTACGCTTTTCGATTTGACAGTGCTAAATAATTCGTACAGTAGTGCGTGATATTATTGATTTGTGGGTGTTTTGTGCAATAAAAAAGGCACATGTTTATGAAAATAAAGAACTATACTCCGCGGTAGAAATTATAGAGAGTGACTCAGACATAATATAAAAACACTATTATCATAATGCGTATAAAATATAAAATGGTTTTTATACGGTTCAATATTATTTATCTTTGTGCCGCTCGCTACGCACATCGATAGAATCTAGTCGTCTATAGACGTTACACTCAACGTCGATCTATATTCTATCTCTGTCTTTTGCACTTGGTAGGGAATAAGAAAATGGTTTTTTAGTCGGTGTAAACGGACTTGATTTACTCGTTCTGATAAACGTCATAGCATAAGCGTAGACGAGGGGTCTAATTCTATGGCTATAATAAATCTATAAATTAAAAAAACACAACTGGGTCGTTTTAACATGCTCTAATAATTAAAATGGATCAAAGTGTCGGTTATAGCAAACCGTAAAAAAATATTAGATGTAATGTTCTATTATCTTTTTTCGATATTTTCTATATCTTGTTGCCTTTTACGCAGACACGCCACTGGATTTTCGTTCCCGGCACGCTTCATCCCCCTTACTAGTCCAAAAGCTAGCGATGAGTCACTCTCTATAATTTCGACCGCGGGGTATAGTGGACATAATACATATTAACTTACGGGGAGTGTCAACAAAATGCAGCCGCAGCATATCGCTTGTACGCGGAAAGGTTTCCCTTACGAAATCATTCGGCTCCGCGGATGTCGGTAAATTTAATTATAAGACTCCGCGACACAGGGTATTTAAAGGAACAACGAGTTTTTAAATTTCATTTTTTTTAAATAATTGTTAATAATTGCTTTATTTGACAACTTTTATATAAACGATTTTTGGTAAATCGACTTTTTTATGAGTTCTACCAGCTGTTAAAATAAATGACTCAACTTTGAAAACATCCTGTATAACACTTCAGTATTTTCCTACCTTGGGCCATAAAAATTATTAGTTCGTTCTTTGTTTACTTTATCTTTCAGAATCCTCTATAGAAAGAATTTATGAAATTAGGACTTCTTCCGAATTATACATTTCACAAGAAAAACTTATTTAAGGCACAAGAGGATTACGAAACACTTTTTATAGTATAGAATTTTTTCTGAATAGAATATTTAAATATCTGTTTAGTAAATTTAATAACAGAAAAGCTTAAAGCAAACAAACTACTCGAAAAAATTAAGGGAACAAAAGAATGTAACATTTTTTTTAGTAATTTTTTAAAAGTTGTATCTCAGTAAAAAATGGTCAGACCGAGGTAAAAGCGAGGTTGAAGCTTTAAGTCTCTAGTTTCAAGATTTTTTGACAAACATTTTTTTTTGATTCGAGAAAAACTTTTCCAATTTTTTTTTGGGGACTCCATGGACTCAAGCACATTTTTTCAAACTCAGTCAATGCAGATGTTAGTTGGTTTGTTTAATCAGTCTCAATTTGCTTTTTGAAAGGTCTCTGTACGACTGTTGGTTGCCGAGATAGCAATGGTTGAACGAAAAATGACTTTTTTCTTTAATTATTTATCGATATCTCAGCAACAAATTATTACACACTAAATCCAAGGCCGATTTTGAAAACTTAAATAAATTCCCTAAGAGGGCTATCATGGTCTTTGAAGGAATATTATTTTATTTTTTTTCATCATTGGCATATTGAAAAAGAACAAAAAATTACATTTTACGGTTTTTTATAGTCTGTTTGGAAATGAAAGAGAGTAATAAAACCCCGAGATAAGAACCGGCCATGGGCGTGGTAATATTTCGTTTCAGGTAATTATCGGGTAACACTAATGCTAACAGGTAATGGGTGTACATTAGTATATTTTACTGGATACATCATAGGGCAGGAGCCAGTGTATTGTGACAGATCAATCCAGTCTTAGAGCTGAATATACAAAGACGTGCTAGTGCAGTAGAGTAAAATTCGACTTGTGTTTAGTGACTATTGTGCCAGTGGATATAATATTGTTTGGGTAAAATGTCGAGCTTATCAGATTACGTACCTGCTAAACGCGTGAAACGATGTGCGCTGTCTCAGAATGGGAAGATTATTATATTAAATGTATTTAATGCATTGAAACACCAAAATCCTACCAACAGTGTTGACGACATCGTGGAAAAGTGTTCCAAAATGACAGGGATTGGAAAATCGACTATCTACAGACTTTTAAAGGAAACAAAAAATGAACAAGATACTGTAAATCCCCCAAAATCATCTACAGGGAGGTCAAAAGTCTTTATAGATGATTTCTTCAAAAATGTCATTCGCAGAAAAGTACATTCATTTTATTTTAAAAAAGAAATACCAACGCTAAACAAAATTTTAAGTGAACTTTCAGAGGACGACGATTTGCCAAAAATCAGTAGAAGCAAATTATGGGCCGTCTTACGAGAGTTGAATTTTTGCTGGGAAAAGCAGAACAGGAAGTCAGTTCTTATCGATAAAGATGAAATTTTTTGTTGGCGAAGATCCTACTTAAGATCAATTAGAAAATTCCGTGACGAAGGGAGAAATATTTATTATCTAGACGAAACTTGGGTCAACGAGGGATATACTGTAACAAAAGTATGGCAAGATTAAAATGTAAAAAGTTTTCGACAAGCATTTTTGGATGGACTTTCAACAGGGTTCAAGGCACTTTCAGGTAAAGGGCGAATATTAATAGTGACACATATAGGAGGTGACTATCACGAAGACATGAGCGCAGATGTTTTCGAAGAGTATTTTACACAGATGTTGGATCTTATTCCTCCGGGGTCTGTAATTGTCATGGATAATGCCAGTTACCATTCACGGCAGACCGAGCGGACGCCTACGACTGCTTGGAGGAAAGCCGATATAATTCAATGGTTATCCGGAAAAAACATTTCTTTTGAAACAAATATGGTAAAAAAGGAACTTTTGACACTTGTCAATCTTAATAAAGATCAGAAAAAATATGTTATCGATGAAATGGCAACAAATCGCCAAATAACGGTACTACGGTTGCCACCTTATCACTGTGAACTTAACTCAATCGAATTAGTCTGGGCGCAGGTAAAAGGAGATGTAGCGCGAAATAATACGACGTTTAAATCAAGTGACGTGAAAATTTTGTTAAAAAATTCCATGGAACGAGTAACTGCAGATAACTGACAAAGATGTATACATCATGTATAAAAAGAAGAGGAGAAAATGTGGGTACTCGATAATTTAATTGACGTTACTGTGGAACCTATCGTTATCAATCTAGGAGACGAAGATAATTCATCAGAATATTCAGAGGATGAATTTTAATATACCTACTTTTTTATTTTCTTTATTGTACATTTATACAACACTACATTTACTCACCATAATTTGAATTTTCAAAATACATATATTTTTGTGTGGAATAAAAGTCTATTCATTAAATTTAAATAAATATTTTGATAATAATATTGAATAATTTTATTTGAATTACTGAAAACCCTCTTAACCCGGTTATGATGCTTAAAGTAGCCTCATGTTTTGAAATGCTGTTTTTATATTGTTTACTTATAAGAGAAATGGACCGAGAAATTGAAGCGGCATAGACAAAGACGGATTTTCGGGGATTAAATTTTAGCTACCTGCTACAATTTAGTACAGTCCGATCGCACAAAGTTTTGTTAAAAGTAGACCTCATCTATACGGAAAATACATAATATAAAAATATTGAATATAAGCACCAGTACTACATTTATTTACGATTTGCATACATAATAAGCTTTTATTACTCTCTTTCATTTCTAAACAGACTATAGAAAATCTACCTAAATTTTACATCGATATCTTGGCAAGCAATAGTCGTACGGAGACCTTTCAAAAAGCATATTGGAGCTGAATAAACGAACTAACTGATCTTTGCATATGGGTGAGTTCGAAAAAATTTTCCAGAGTTCGTGTAGTGCTAAAGAAATGATTTTTTTTTCTCTAGGTATTTCATTTGATTGCTCGACCTAACCTAACTGTAGCTCAAAAAATGTTTCTTGAAATTAGAGACAAAATCTTTTTTTGATCTCGACAAAACCATTTTTCACTGAGAAAGATGCTTTCAGAAATCACTAAAAAAATTATGAAATCTTTTTGTTCTCGTAATTTTTTCCAATAGCGTAATTAGAAAAATGAGAGGAATTCAAAAAATGGTAGATATACAGGGTGTTTGATGTATAAAAAACATTTGCTTATAATTATATCTGAAATGCAATATTCGATTGTTTTTTATATATTCCTATGAGACGCAAAAATATTTCCTAAAACTTTGATCCTTGTTAGGAAGGTAGAATCGAATGTGAATGAACCTGTACATACCTAAACATATTAGAAGTTAATATAAAGTAATAACATTTCACATAACAAATACCTTACTTCTATGTGACAATATTGAAATGAAACGGAAAAATGGTATATGAGTATAAAGAATACCATTTCCTGTTCGAGGTGAAACATATACTTTTTTTCATCAGTAAACAATAGCATTTTGATAATTTGTTACGAAAAAAATTAAAATACCTAATGTTAATTTATGAGAATGGTGATGTGGAAGATACAACACTAGACTCTTGTATTACCTATATTTACATTTACTCTGGCGTTATGTTGCTAATTTGGTATTACCAACAACAGCCAATAGCTGTTGCTAGTCGCAGTGGCAACTACACGTCTACTGAAATAGCCCACTATTGTCAAATCATATGCTGGATTCGTTCATCACTGAATCTGAGAATCGATTGTGCATTTGTCTTTATAACCGTTATGAAACTTATTTTAATACGAAACTTTAACAAAATGCGTCAACAGATGAAAAAGGTGTAGTAGTTATAGTGCCTTGAAAATCTGGATCAATTAAATCGCGAAAGTTTTGGATTTCCAAAGCATTGCTTTAATTTGTAAGTACATACATAAATAATCGCATAATTGTGTATAATAATAAATGAAATAGTTGTATCAAATTACATAATTACGTTACTTCTAGTTAAAATTAATTTGCATTTAATATGTTTATTAAATGAAACGAAAATCAGTTATTACCCAGGTACCAGAAATCCGCTTTATAAAGTACATACCTACATATTGGAGAAAAGCTTGGTTTGGATAACCAAGGAATTCCAATAACGGAAATACAGATTATTAAGAGAATACTCTAAACTATTTTGGGTGTAACCTTTTTGCAGGAATCTTTAAATACTTATTTTAGTTAAATCGTTAAAAAATAAATAATATTCATAAAAATTTGTAACGATTCTTTTACACATATTGTTTCTATTCTAAAATGTAAGTAAATTTTAAATAAATGTTGATTTGCCTTATTGTTGAAATGGTTTGTTGATTCATTTGATATGCATTTCATATTTTTAACTTAATTGTTTCAATCAAGTTATACCGAGAGAATCAGAATGATTGAAGCGTTTGGGGAACGCAGCCTCTTTCTAACACCATCTTTAGCATATAAAAATCTGTAGTATTGACAGAGATAGGCTGCGATCTCCAAACGCTTCAATCATTCGGGATCTCTCTGTAGTATGTAGTTAAAGTAATTTGTAATATTTTGACTTTGTCATCTCAGAAAAAGGTTTTAATGAAATGCATTTTAGGAACTTATTGCAAGGATAGCACTGGAAAACAGTGGAAGACATTTATTTGCTTTTAGGTATATGAGCATATTTATAGTCTCGAAAACAAATTTATTCACTTCGAAGACATTTTATTTAATTCAATTTTCCAATATACACTTTTGGAATTTAATATCCGTCTTGATTTCTTTCCACTGTGGTAAAAGTAGGCTTAAGATGTTAATACTGATTAATCCTGCGTTAAATTTTGTATACACATTCCTTATCTGCATAAAAAGCTATTCGACTCCTCCAACGCTATTTCTGCTGTTTGTAGCCCACAAATTTATATAGACATACCTCAATGCAAGTGAAACCAAACGATCATTGTCTCGTAACGCTGTCTCTAAGAGAGATATCAAACGCATTAGCCTACAATGGCCGCCTACGCTGGAGATATCAAAGTTATTGTTGCTTTCACGTGCCAAACCGCCGATGCCTTTACAGCACCCTCTTTTCCCTTCGACTTTTCGAAAGGGAAGTGCTTAATAATTAAAACCTCATTTACAGAGGCCGGGGTTGTTCACCCCTCGCCTTGCATCGGTTTGTCTATAGATACCAAAAAGTATATATTGAACATAAAAGTAAAGATATACAGTTTTGCGTTTTATAAATTGTACTTAAATATGTTATAATGTTAAGATATCTGATAATTCCAATTTAAGAGGTCTCTTTTTGAAGCAACCTTTAAATACAGATATAAGTTAATTAATCATGGCTGACTTTTCTGTTGGTTTTTATCCTAAATGATGTGTTGGAGTTATTACACAAATAAAATATTATTTTCGTCCCTTAATTACGCAAAACTTGGTGTTCCTCGATCAAAATTAATCCAAAAAAGTTCAAATAAACTAGTGGTCAATTCCTACTCCTTACGAAGATATTACTTGTTGACTGTTAAATCGTTTCATTGGTATGTACTATTGGGATAAGATTTTGTATTTTTGGTAATTACACAGTGCCCCAAAGAAACTAAACTCAAAGTTCCCGTATTGGTTCTCTTTTTAATACTAACATCAAGAAACTTCTATAGAATCGAAATTTCTGACTTGACTTACTGACTAGTCAGTGACTGTGAAGAAAAAGTGGAATTCATTGAACCATAGCCTGATAATCCCATAACCCTATAACCAGGAATGTACTGCTATTAAACTCATAACTCTGAAATCCAAGACTATATAATTTTGGCCAATCCTGCCAATTCTGTTAAATCTGGGGACAAACTCAATTTCTTAGTTTCATGGTTATAATACACCCCGGGTTATGGGATTGCGGGGTTATGGAAATCCGCCAACTCAGTCATGTACCATTGAATCTCTGTAACATATGTTCCTTCAGAGTTTCGTGGTCATACATCCTCAGGTTATGGAGTTACGTGGTTGTAGAAGCCTGCCAACCCATGTCATGTAGTTTCCTTATTTATGACATCCATGTTCCCTCAGAGCTTCGAGGTTCTACACTCTTGCACATTCTGCGTTAAGGGGTTATATGGTCATGGGGTTATATGAGATCACGAATTCGAATGTTTTTCCAATTACTGGCCACACACGTCAGTTTGAAATCTCGAAAACCGCTTTCCAGAGGAGTTTCTTTATGTTATGGTCAAGACACAAACCAACCGGCGAATTCTGTATATTCGGATTCAGCAGCTTACAATATCATGGGTTACACTGGTCTGGTCTACGGCCAAACTGACTTTTTCTATGTGGTGCTGTGTTATTAAAACACAATTCATACTCGGAGTATACGTTGTTGAATATTCAAGTAACGTTTTTGTATTAATTTGATCCAATTTAATACTTTTAAGGCAAAATAATAGCTTTTTTCTTATGTCATAATAGAAGCAAAATAGGCAACTGCATTAAAATAAATCGTATATCCTTTTAAACCTATATGTTAGAACCTTATATTTTTGTAATGCCTAAAGTGTTTCTGTTTAAATTACGACGATTTCAATGATTTTTTCTTCTATTTACGAAGTCCTCTTTATGAGAATGATATTTACAACTCGAATATATTTTCCCAAAGGATTTTGGTGCGCTCAATTCGAGTCCGAGGTCCAAATTTCGGTTGGCTTTTGTTTTCGAGATATCCTAACCTAAAAGTGTCAAAATTGTGTTTTTTTTACAGATTTGAGGTTATGTTACATGGAAAGGTAAATTCTTTTGCTGAAAGCATTAATGGGGCGTTAAAGTACTATACTTACTCGAAAAAATTCTCGAATATATACAAAACAAAGCACCACAAACCTTCTGGGTTTATGGACTTACGGTTTTTGGACTTAGGATTGGTGAGTTCGGGATTGAGCGAATTAACCTCCTTTGCGTGTAATTGTATTTCCAGATTGATATGATGTGTATATATCGGCCATATATCGAAATTTTAGAAATTTTTTAAGTTTATTGCAAAATTTGACATGATAGAGGATTTTGGAGTTCACATTCATGATCAGCGACCCCAAAAAAATCTCTACTTCCGGGTACCGATGAATTTAGGTTTGTGGTGCTGTGTTTTCACTATATTCACAAATCTAGAAATACATAAGTCAAACTACTAAATTTCAACATGTGATTTCTCAAAGACTGAAAATGATATCGGGGTAAATCCAGGTGCGTTTTAAAGAGTAAGTATAGTACTTTAAGACCCCATTAATAGTTTTAGCAAAACAAATTTACCTATCCATGTAACATAATTATGTCAAAAAAATGGCGATTTTGGCACTTTTAGGTTAGGATATCTCGAAAACCAGAACCAATTGAGAAATTTGGATCTCGGATTCGAGTTCAGCGCACCAAAATCCTTTGGAAAAGTACATTCTGGTTTCTGGGTTAGAAGGTCGGCCGAATTTTGTGAAATGTTTACAGCATTGTACTGCTGTCTTTACCGCTTGTTTAAAAAATATATAGGTAACAGGCGTAATATATAGTCTCATTTTCGTTCTGATAGTTCTATTTGCATATTAAAAAATAATGAGATTTGTACTCATGGCCTTTTCACCTAAGATGATAGTTATTACAAAATAAAGGTATGCCCACATGACTATAATGAACTTGAAACGCTGAAGAGGCTTATTTTATCCAATAGACTAACTGGTACGTAGAATATTTATATTTTTTAACTGAATGATTGTAGTTCCTAATATTTTCTTAGTCATTCCACTTGTCTGTAACGAAAATTCAGGGATGTCAAATTATTATTATTTAACATACACCCATCGGTTTTTTGTTTTTGATTATACAATATTTTGGAGTTCTCTTTTTGCTTGCTTCTTTGCTTATCTCAAAATAACGTTATATGTGGTTTAAATCAACACACATCACTCGACGACAGAGAACGATAGATTGACATGACAAAATTTTAAAATTTCTAGGAATCAGAGCATCCACGAGAAAATATCCCCTAAATTTGCGTCTTTCATTTCCTAATTACGAATTGTTTAATTTCAGTTGAAGAAAATGATTTCACGATTTTATTAGTGCCTTATTTAAGCAAATCTTAACACCTATTCTTTGCCTAATCTCGTTGAAATCTCTTCCTGGCGCTGTTTAGGAGAATTCGAAACTGTGTTGCTTTTACTGAGTTGCTATTAACAGCATCTGTATGTCATCTACTTAGACTGGGTATGCGTTTGGTGAGGTTTGCGGCTCCAAGGTTAGTTTCCGCGGTTGGAAACATGAGTGAAAATTTCTATTTGTTGTTTGTGTTGAACGGGGTCTATGCTCTGTTGGACATGCACTGCGTTGTCGAGCGATAATTGGTGTTGGATTCGAAACATGGGCGATTTCCTATGAGTATCGCCGACACTGCAAAAAGAGAAATCTTATGTTTCGCACTACTGCTGGGAAGGGAGGTAACAAAGCACGAACAGCATATAATGAACGCGATACGGCCGCTTGTGTTGCACCACAGCAAAGTGTTATTGCTTTCAAGTGCGAAACCGCCCACACCCGTACAGCGTAATTCTTCGCAAAGGGGGGCGATTAATAATTAAAATCTCATTTACAATGGCATCGCAGCAGGCCGCCCTGCACGCTGTGCGTTTTAATTTAGATCGACGGCGGGTTGTTACCATTATCTCGGACATAATCCTTGCACTGGCCCGAAAGGGGTCGACATATATTCGTCCCGGCGTGGCCCTCTTGATTTACCGTCGAATGTACGCCTCGCGATTACGTAAATCTTCTGAAACATTGTTGCCCCAGCCGGCTTTGATCTTAAGCCAATGAGCCTTGGTATTTTTCCTTTCTCGTGGGTATCAATATTTGCGGATGTGTGTTTGCCTCTAAAGCTTTCAGGTTATTATGTTGTATGTTAAGTTTTTCGGGGAGTTTTCGTGATAGGTATTTTGTAAACATACGAAATGGACACATTTGTAACCGAGCAAATGTTGACTTTTCCTTTCTCTCCTGGAATGGGTCCGTAAAAATAGGATATCGGCTTACTGATTTTACAATATGTTAAATAAATCTTCTAACTTTTGTTAACTTTGTTTTACAACTAATCCTACACTATAGTCTGTTAGCTTTCTTAATATTCATGGAATTATGGTAATCCCTGCGTATGAATTTAATCTTCTTAAGTACGGGTAGGAAGATTTTTTTAATTAAACTTTAATACACCACTGTGCTGCGTGTAGATAATAATTTAATGAAATAGATGAAATTATATCTCGACAATATATTTCTGAAGAGCAGGGGAAAATATCTAAATTCTTATAATCTCAATGAGATAAACATTTACCATCAAACTGTCCTAATAAGGATATTTAAACTTTTATTATTTAAAATATGAAAAAATATATTTAATTAGACGTTTACCACTACTGTTATTTTTACGGGTAGAGTCAACGCTTTTTTGGTCACAACTGGGGAACACCCTGTACGTATTGCATAGGAAAAGCAGTAGAGTTTTACAGTTGGTGTATATTTTTTCGCAAATTTAAGTTGATGGAATAACGTGAATGTTATTTGGCTATTCAACAAAATAAATTATCAGGTTTTTTGACCGTCATGGTTTGTAAATAGAATTGCAGGCATTGTCTTTTACAAAATGAAAAATAGGCTATTTTTTGTTTAACATTTTTAAATTTTATGTTGAAAATGGTGCATTTTGCAAAAAGCGATGAAAATGAAGTTAGAATATAGAATTACTCTGAACAATTTGTAATATACAATGGAATGGTAGTGAATTCGGACAGGTCGTTCTTTATGAACTATTTTATAACTAGAGAGCGGACAATGTGTGTCTTTAACCCGAAGAATAGGTCAAATTTTGGTAGAGATGTGTACGCGTTCAAAAATGTATTGTGCATAAACTATGCAAAATATAATTATTATGTATAGCAAATATATCGTATTATCCTCGCGAAGATTTGTACCCTTTATTTAAAATCCATAAATCATGTGAACAGGTTAAATAACGAGAAAATAATTAAGTTAATTTAGTTCTAAGGAAATGAAATGACACTCGCGCCCATCTCTAGTCCATCCGTCGATATCGGTAGCGTTTATCGAATTCCTATTGGTCAGAATTCAAACTGCAGCCCTGTTATGAATGGAGCGTGAGTTGGACTATTCTATCATGTGCGTCGCCTGAGGCTATTCGTTACATTGACTCCTAATTTCCAATTAAAAGAACGACACTATTTTTAACCGGACTTTATTTAATAAATATGTAGTATACAATTTCTAATTTTATAACGCCTAAAAATGTATGTACCGTGGAATTTTCGTGAATTATCACGTAAATTTCCGATGCATACCCGACACGCCACTGCGTCATGGGTAATGTATCTAGGTTTATGAATGACATATCTATGTTCAAGGTTAAAGTCACAAATTGTCCGCTCTCTGTTTATAACTTTACTTTGGTTAAACTACACTTGATCAGGGTTGACATTCTATCGCACGTATGATAACTCTGCCAAATTTTCAAGGCGGATTTTCACGTTTTGGCCGCTGTTGTTTCTGCATGATTTCTACCTTGCCTTTTTTTGGAAACCAGAGGGAGTTTACAGGTGGTGAATTTTAAAAATATGCAGTGTTGTCGAATTTCTGAAGTCTTCGGATAGAGTGACTCCAAGTGTCTCCACCACTGTTACACGTACATAAGTAATTACAGTGTAACCTCCATTATCCAAACAGGCCTTTATCCGAATATCCACTTAACCGAACGGAAAAAAACGCAAGACATTATCCGAACGAGCCTCGTTTATCCGAACTGGGTGGCCGCGGAGCTCGGGTGATATGCGAAATTTGCTGCCGCGCTTGCGTGTGCGACTGGGTTTTCGTCTCGCCCGGCCCAATCGCGGTGGGACAGGAAGATGTGATAGATTTAATGACTGACAATGACATCTTGCACAATATAGAGAATGTGGAAATAGCCGAAGAAGAAAATGAGACCGAAGGAGCTGCCGACAACAAAATAACTCATGGAGAAGCCGTGCAATGTTTTGACAAATGTATAACGTGGGCCAGTGATAATGGCGAAACGTCTCACAACATATTTCTTTTAAAGGAGATGCAGATTAGAGCCAGAAAATTAGAAAGTAAATCCCTTTCACAAAGAAAAATAACGGATTTTTTTAAATAAAATATTTTTAAGTATGTAGTTTATTAACTTTTTTTTTTGTACATATATTTATGTATACATACTTTAATATGTAGTTTAATAAGTGTTTATGTCTTTATATTTTTTTTGTATATGTTTTTCCATATTATAATTACAAACTTGAAGTATTAAAAAAGGTTTTTAGAAAAATAACTGTGTTTTAATTTTAAATTTGCTTATCCGAACAAATTGATTAACTGAACAAGACCTTACAATAATTAGTTCGGATAATGGAGGTTGCACTGTATATATTTTATTAGATAAGTCATTTGAGAGATATTTTAGAAAATATTACTTTTAATTTCAACATCCTGTATGTCGAAAACTATCGAATTGCGAACCCACGTCTATACAGGGTGATTCTTTAATAATGGGCCAGAGGTTAGTTGCAGGTTATTGACTTCAAAACAGAACGATTAAGCTAAACATGCCTTGTTCGAATATTGCAATCTCCCGTTAAAATTATGTCGGACTTTGTTTCGCGCACTTTAAAAGTGACATGTTTTTTGGAGATATTTTGTATTTGTCTGCTTTTTTCAGTGAGATTTTTTGATTAGGCAAAACTATTTTCATAAAGATAACCCATGACTGAACCCATGACTGAACCTGAACGCAAGGGCTTATTTCCTTAACTTTAAAAAATTTTTCACAGGTGGTAAAACATCCAAAAAATAAAGAAAAAAACTAAAACTATGCCACAAATAAATGACTTCAAACACTAAAATTGCTTGAAGCTGAGTTTTTACCTTTTTACTTTGAGTGATAGAAATAATAGAAGTATATTACTTGTAACAAAGAAAATCTGTTTTATATTTGTATGTATTTTTTATTAAAGTATAAAAATAGATATAGCAAGCATCAATAGTAAAGTAGCAGCATATTCCAATTATAGGGCACCCAAAAAAATAAATAAAGAGATCTAAAATATACAAATTTAACGTCCTAAAAAAAATATTACAAACCCTGGTGCTAAATAAATCAGTGACTAATTTGGATACATATCGTATTTGGCATTACATTGGTATGTGGACTAAATAAATATAAACGTATAAGAGCGAGAATGAAAGGATGCATGCTATACGATAAAGTACATCAGCACAATTTATATTATTATTCAACAATTTATATAAGAATATAAGAGAAAAGTGCTTTCTGTGCAATGTTAAATCATTCATATTAAATCTACTTAACATGTCAAATTGTGAAGTACATCTAACAAGGATATATATCGTCAAGTCTACAAGAGAGATATTCCCACTTAACTTTTTCCAATATTGAGTTGCAAGTGATGTATGCATTCTCAAGTTTTAAGCTGGCAAACGCATTAGACAATAATAATAATATGTCTTTATTGAATAATAATAATTAATACTTATAGAAAAGTTAAAAAAGACTGCAAGATTCAATAAGTTACTCTTCAATCTAACCATCTATTGAATTAAAACAAATGAAAACATAAATAATCGACGCTAGTTCCTATTTAATCTATCTACGGATATGAAAAATAGACGAAAACAAATTTGATGAGATTCATCTGGACTTGATGACAACTTCCTAAAAGAAATAATATAACTGCAAGATTTAATTGCTCAAGATATTTTATTATAAGTGAGTACAGCATTACAACTAAAAGATCTGTAAAATAGTGAAGGGAGTTAAAGGCGCTGTGGAAACTTCTTTAAAATACTTAACATTATTTATAATGAAGCCAAGACTTTTATTAGGATTAGAAGCATGCGAAGAATAAAAGAAAATTTCGTATCGAAAATTATACCAAAATCTTTAAATTCAACGCAACATGACACAATTTTTGTACCTGTACAGGGTGTTACAAATTAGTAGATCAACCACATATTCTTTGGACTAAATTAATTGGGACTTTTCTTATGCCACTTTTCATTTCGGAGATCCATATTCAAACTAGAGGGTAATGATTTTTGTTGATAGCTCAGGCTATTTTGGAGATATTTGTTTGAAATTTGGCTCATATTTTTGTCTTAAGTCGGCTTATAAGAGTGAAAAATAAAATAAAAAGACGCTCTATCTAAAAAAGAAAATATTTTAAAACCATAGGCATATTAAAAAAAAATTGAAGGGGTCCGTGGGTGTTAGCACCCCACTTTCCTCTGTTTGTTCTTTGATATTTTACACTAAAATTACAGACAAAGTGTACCGGCCTAAGATAAAAATATGTGTCAAATTTCAAACAAAGAGGTAGATATCTTTAAAATAACCGGATTTAAAATAATTTTTTAAATTTTGATTCTGACACTGTATTTTGAAAACGGAGTTCCGAAATGAGAGGTGGCATAAGAAAAGTCCCATTATTTAGTCTAAAAAATATGATCTACTAATTTGTAGCACCTTGTATTATATTAGTAAACAATAGGCTTAATTTTTCTTGTATAATATGCATTTTAATTATTTTAACACGACTCATTTATTCCTGACAAATTATGAAAAATTGGTGCGGAATGTTATTCAGAATTTTGGAGAAAGTTCTCGGAAATTCTAGGAAATTCGCGAACCTTCTCAAAGAACAAACGAGATCGTTTTCGGGCTCTCATTACTAGGCTACCAAATCTCGAGTCAATCCACCCTGTACCCCTTTTTAGCTAAAACAAACCTGACTATAACTACACTGTAAAAAATAATTACAGTAAAAATAGATGGCAATTTATTTACCATTCATTATCACTGTAATTTTTTTATCGATTGTGATTTTACAAATAAAATGTAAAATTCTATTGTAATTTTATTTTGCAGTGTAATTTTACATTTTGTAAATGTAATATTAGTTTGTGATTTTACATATAAAAAGTAATTTTATAATGTAATTTGTATAATTACTTGTAACATTCTTAAGTAAATTTACAGCCAATTGTAATATCACACTATGATTATACAAAATAGAGAGTATTTTAACAATGTAACTTGCACAATTACTCGTAAAATTGCAAAGTAACTTTAAGGTCAATTATATAATTACATTGTAATAATAATATGAATACTTCGGTATAGGAGGTTTCTCCTATATTCCGAAAAAACAGAAAAAGTACACAATCTACACAAAAAAAATAAATATAACAATCTCATTAGAAAACTCAAACATTTTCAAAAATAAGTAATTATAGGGCATCATATAGAAAAGACCTAAAATTAAAAAAAATGTTCTGTGTCAAAACGAATCAAGATATTGAGATGTAATTTTCGTCATTCAGTTTTTCTCAAAAATAATTCCCGGGACATTTGGACTATTTTTTCAAGCTTTTCCGGAAATAAAAGAAATCTTCTAAAAGTGTTGAAACTGAGTTAACTCGTAGTCAATTTTAAAAAAGTGATTTTTAAAAGGACATCTTGTTTATAACGCTCAAATTCACTAACAGTGTTTTGACATAAATAGGTACCGGTACCTAATAAATATATTTTTCTGGACAGTAATTCCCTTATAATAGATGAATATCCCTACATGAGAAAAATCAAGAATATCGTAAGGAGTTAACAATAATTGTTACTTACCTTAAGTAACTTATCAGACTTTTCATATACTTCTCAATAGTAGCACTGCAGTAGGATGTTATTTCAAAAGTAAAATGTGTTCATATTAAGTAAATAAAAATAGCTTTCAATGTTAAAAGAAACACCCTTAATAGTAATACTGAAATTAAAAGATATAATATCTTCAATATATTAACTGAATTAAACTGGGACATGAAATATGTAAATTTATTTTGCTTATATTATTTTTAGATAAGAAAAGCATATAAGTGGTATGCTATGACTACATAGGTATATTTTACTTTTTGACAGATTAATAAAGACGTAGTAGGTATGGTTCATAATATTATCGACTACACACCTTAAAATCCTGCTTTCACAGCTCCAATAATATTTTTATTATTATTTTTTAATTGCATTTGGTATTATTATGCAATTTTAAATAAGGGTTTATAAAGTTAGAATAAATATAGTTAGATTATGTAAAATAAAATATTATGGCTTTAAAAGATTTTTTTATTTAAATTTGGTACCTGCAAATTTAGGCTATTTGTTACAAAATAGAGAAACACTAAAAGTTACACAAAAAATATATAACAATGTAAAAGTATATATTGTATTTATTATGAATTTTCTTATGTATATATAAACATAAACTAAATTTAACACGTTATAAAATTTACGAAATGTACACACCATTATATACTCAGAGATTTTTAGTTTTTATACCTCTGGTTCATTAAGAATTTTTGACTTAAAATAATCCAAAGAACACGCCCTTGAAGTTTATACGTTAACGTAACCTGTATCATCTACGATGGTCTTCCACTAACTGTTACAAAGTCCGTAATACTTAATTAGGTATGTGTATGTAGGTATTTAGGTACCAATATATAACTTAAATCATACTGACGCTCCAACTCCAGACACCATTGTGCTTCAAATATGTAGGTATAAATTGCATATTATATAAGATGAACATAATTCAATCTACACTGTAGATTGAATTATGTACATGGTTTTTGTAGACGCAAGGACAGCAATTTCTCTTTGCTTCAATAATTACATATGTAAGTATAACTTACGTATTACCCTTAAATCTCATATGGGTTATGTTATAAGCACTACAATATAAAACTACTTTACCTAATAATAAAAACACTAGTCACTAGTCACTAGTCACCCTGCATTCTGCGTCCCACGACTTGCAGAGAAAAAAAATGAAGGTCAGATCGCGTCACTACCTTGGGCCCTCAGCGATCAGTGCGATGACACACAGATTAGGCGTGTTTTTACAGTCAATCATATAGTAATTTTACTATGTTCCGTAATTTTACAATGTAAAAAATAGATTTCACATTGCTAATTGTGAATGTACTATAATATATTCTATAAATGTACACATTATTTTATATTTACATAGGAAGTTTACGTTATTATTGTATATTGACATTTTTCTTGTGAAGTTACAGGGTGCAGAGTAACATCATCATCATTTTTAGAACTAATTTAAGAAGATTGTAAGGATCTTCTTACAGAGTATATATGTAAAATTACTGGCCTTTTTTTCAGTGTACACCTGGAGCCAGGTTGCACTAGCACCTTCCCGGATGAGATTATTTACGGTCGGAAATCTCGCCTCGAATTTTCTCGTCGCCAAATTCCATCTGTTAAAATATTTTCTTTTTCCGAGTCGAAGCGACTGTTTACTTTGAAGGAATATCAACAACAGCGATCAGCCCCAAACGAGCTAACTCGGTTAGCACGACGTAGAATAACTAATTTAATTAGCTTAAAAGCAGCGGACTGAAAGGGTGTGCAAATTATTAATGAACGTAATGGCTCGGTGATTGTACGGGCGCATTTCGGCGGCGCGGCAGCTCGCGTTCCGCCGATTTTGATCAATCATTCAGGGGATCGATGGCGGCGCGATGAAGCCTTTTTGTTTTCAATTTGTCGCGTCGAGTCGATCATTAGGCGGCGGACGCTGGGGAGTACGGATGCAGAAAAATTGATGTGCACATCGAATCGTCCGGTTTCCTGGTTATGATTTCATAATTTATTCAAAATTCGCTCCGGCATTTTGCGCTACCGAAATATCGGCAGGTATCGTCTGGGAATATGTTTACTGTTAATGTTATGTTATGTATGTACCTGCGAATTTCAAATAATACGCTACGTCGAGAACCGCGGCGTTGCCGCTATCACGCATGTGGACGTTAAGTTAACAACAGCAGTTTGAAGGAGAATTATTATAAATTATGTATCTTACAAGTACCTAATCGATTTTTACGAGCTGTCATACGGTTCCTTAGATATCGGTTTCCTATTTATACAAGTCGCTGTAAAAACTGTTCGTCAATTGCTGCGCATTCTAAGTGGAAAGACCAAAAAAATCTGCATTCTCATAATACTCTGTACTAAATCGTGAAAAATTATTTTATTAATATCTTGTCTCTTAGGTATCCAAACTAGTCATAATTTTTTTGAGGATTTATCATATTAATAAGCTTATATTAATTTTTTTATGAATATTGTTCGTCAATTCCAAATCAGATAAACCTCCTTAAGTCAAATTTAACTGGTTTTCTTATATTGTGAAAATTAATTTATTTAAACCAAATATGCTCCATTATTATCGACAATATTTCGATGTAGAACTTCTGTGGTTCGAGGAACCACTTTGAAAAACTGAATCAAGTGGTTTTTACAGGCTTCTTTTGAAGCCAGCTTAATTCCATTGTTCTGCAGAGATCGCAACAAGTGATAGTCAGCGGGTGCTATGTCTGGACTGTACGATGGATGCATCAAAACTTCCCAACCAAGCTCTCGCAGTTTTTGATGGGTCATGAAAGAAACCTATGGTTGGGCATTGTTGTGTTCCTATTATCCAATTCGGCCCGTTTTCTTTCAATTGTCTTGCGTAATCTCTCCAGTTGTTCACAGTTGAGTAGAGAATCAATCGTCTGACCATCTGGAAGTAGCGCATGGTGAATGATTTCCCCCCAGTCCCATCACACACACAGCATCACCTTTTTCGACTTCTATCCTGGCTTCGCAAATGCTTGCGACGCCTCACCATCCTTCTTCTACGACCTTTGATGCCTCCAATTGTCGTATGTGATCCATTTTTTATCACCGGTTACGATACGTTTCAGAAATCGCTCAATTTCATTGCGTTTCAGCAGCGTATCCCAGATGTAAATTCGTTCTAACATGTTTTTTGCGCTCAACTCATAGAAAACTCACACATCGAGCTTCTTTTTGTAGCCAGCTTTGTGCAAATGGTTCAAAACAGTTTTGTGGTCAATGCCAATCTCGACACTGCTTATGTTTATGTTTATCTTTCTGGAATTTTTCAAGAATTTCATCAGCTTTTTCACTAATTGGACGTGCGAACTATTTCCGCGCATCAGACTTTCATAAGGTACCTTTATTGTAGACAAGCCTGCGCAGCATACTTCTCTTTGTCGTAACAATATTACAAAATATAGCGCACTTTTTCATTACTTTTCTTCATTTTCAAATACAAACAACATTTCAATCTTTGCACCAATTTCGGTGTACATACACTCAAAATAACGCTCGAAGTTATACGCAGATTACGCAGATAATTAAAAAACTCTCACATAGTGACTGTGACGTATTGCAAAGTGAATTTGATAATTGAATTGCTGTAACATTAATAACCTGATATTAAATTGACAATTCACAATACATATACACTGAATGATGTTTAAGTTAAGCAGATACGAAACAATTAAATGTTTAAGAATTACATTTGACACCAAGTTGTCTTTTAATGTAAGTATATTAAAACATTTTTTTTTCGGATCGATCGAAACTGGAATATTGCTCACTTGTAATTTTTCCATATTATCAAACACATTTCAACCACCTGGAGTCAGTCCAAAAAACAAATTTAAAATTCTTTAAATACTTATGTATGTTATAATTTATCTCTTTATCTATCTATTTAATACTCGCTTTGCAATAACATTTATCACCTATTGAAAATGTAAATATTTTTTTAGAAGAAAGAAAAATCTCTGCCTTATAACGTAACATTCTACGAAGAATATGCTTTTTTACGTATTTATAGGTGGCGAGGGAAACAGCATTAAATACAATACATTTAAAAGATTTATTAATGCAGTACATGACTCATACTCTCTAGAGTAAAATATAACATTTTGAATTATACATAAAGATAAATAATACAGAATATTACTTAAACCAATTAATTAAACAGCTTTCTTAAAGTACTACTACAGTGAAAAACTTGACACAACAAATTTAATTTAACAATGCTGGTAACACTATCTGATTATTAAATTTCTGTAACAAAGTTATTTAATTGATAAAATACTACATACTTAATTTTGCCCACTTTTTTAGTGGTCTTTATCGTTGAATATTTAAATTTAAATATGAGTTAGCAAATTCGTTTTCATACTCGATAATCGAATTAATCTTCAATTAATTTTAGTCATCTTTAACCGTGAGGAATAATTAAATAAACGACATATACGACGAGTATAAGACGAGTGAGACATATTTTCTTTAAAAAGGTTTTTTTTTAAATAATTAAGCTATCAACAAAAATATTCTTGTTTCATTTTTTTCGAGAAAAGCCGTTTGAAGAAAAGATAAAAGGTTATTCATTCATGTGAAGACTTTCGATAAAGATTTTGCCCTAGTTCATACGTACTTTTCGGAGGAATGTTTGAACTATTTCTAAAATTATGGCCACTTATTTTGAGAACAACTGAAAAGAAAATATAATGCAAGTAAAACAATAACTAAAATAGTCTATACCTAATTATATACGTCTATAAAAACGTTTATATTTCTTCCTTGATTGTCCAATTTTATGGTCTTATAGTTAAATTAATTTACAAATTTAAATCTTGCTTAATATGCAATGAGATAAAAAATCGGTTTTATTTCGAAAACGCTTGTTTTTTTATACTATTGTTACTAAAAATTTAGCGGATTTTGTGTCCAATTTGAGAAGAACAAAATGAGTATCATTTTGCACTACCAATAAGACGTAACTAGCGCCTCTTTCCTATGAACTTAGCATTGTTTAAATTCTCATACTAAAATATGTAATTACTGAAATTTGCAATGTGGTTGGTGCAATAGTTTTGTAAATTAGAATGTTGAAAAATATAATTTAAATTTTTTTATTTTCAACCTTAACACTTTGCAGATTGATAAGGGGCATTTGATTAAGACATGTTTGGCTTAGTTGCCTTATTTTACAGGAATTCCCATTTGCGAAGCTGCGAAACATCCTTCAAATATTTTGCCATATAGGTACTCGTATTTTTCTTAGTTTCTTACCATATTTTTACTCTTGGTTCTATTATTTTTTTCCTTAATAAACGAATTTTAGTATTCTTGTTTATCAATTCCATTGCTTTAATATTTCCATCAATCATGATTGAATTTCTTAATGTGAAAAGACATTACAAAATGATTTAATTATTTCCAGGTTAATTTTTTTGTTTTTCTCTCTTATCATCAACAGAATTTTCTGTACTTTCTAAATTGCTTCCAATTATAAGCTTAACACGGACACTTTTTCTCTTTACTTTTCAAAAGTAATCATGTCTACTAAAGGACTGAGAGTAATGTATTTCCTTGCTTTAAATTTACAACAACCTCATATTCGTCTGGTACGTTGCCTTTTAGCTAAATCCTATTTTCCGTTTGTTCAAAGGTTAATTTTATCATGCTCAATAATTTCCTCCTTGCCCGTAATACTTCCGGTGCTTTAAATAATCCACCTCTTATTACTTTATCGCTAGCGATCTATTAATAATACATAAGTTTCCTTCTGATGTTCATAACTCCCATCCTGTACCGTTCCAGAAGCAAAAAGTTGGTTCTTTACTAATCTCCATCTTCCAAACCCACCTACTCGTGCTGTGCTAAATATTTCCTCTATTTTTACATGTTGCTGAGATCATACAAGCAATATTATGGTTGGTTGGTATTTTTTTTATTTGGTTACAGAAAGAATTGGTTTATTCTCAAGTCACAACTTATTTTTCTGCTGTTTTAGTTCTGCTCAAAATAAAAATAAAACAAGTTTTATTAGCTGTCGCTGAATTTTAAAAATATTCTTAAGAATTAGTGTACCTGTATTGAATAAGAGAGCGTGTAACTAATAAAGATATCACTACCTCTTTGTGCATTAAAGGAAACATTTTCAAACCCTTAACAAAATAAACCTAAATTACGTACCCAAAAACCATTCATATTTTTATGAAACAGAACGTCAGATTACTCCAAAAGTTCATTAGTATGTGTAAAGCATGTTAAAAATTTTGAAAAAGTAAAAAACAAAAAAAATTAAGAAAGTATATGAATACATATTATGGAAACGCTCTTTTCCGAGATACAAGATAAAAATGTTTTTTTTGTACCTATATCTTCGGAACAGATTGATCAAATCAATTCGAATTTGGTACATGTACGTATAGTAATAAATATGCATATTTGAATATGGTGATAATAAATGAAATAATTCAGTGGTGAAGATTTAGGATCATCGTAATCTTTTTTTTAGCAATAGCTCTACGTCACTGAAATTTTGCCAAACATAGTAGCATTTCCTAAAAGAGAGGTGTAAATAAAAAAAGTACGCTTCTCAATACGACGCACCGTTCTCGAGAAAACTGTAATTCTTTAAACTCTTTAAAATCTGAATTAATTATTTATCACGTTTTTATGAAAATACTTTTATTTTTTCGTGTTCTAAAGTTATTTAATCGTATATAAATAATATCATTTTATACCAATGCCGAAATGGCAGACATGGTTTTTATGTATGGACAAGCCAATGGTAATGGTTTTGAAGATCCTCGTCTCTATGCTGAAGCTTATTTTACTCCTCTAGTTTCTTCTGCTCAAATATTCACTAGAAATAGATACCTGCTACATTGGCCTAACTAATTAAACCATTTTATTCCATGTCGCATTTCTGATATCCGGAAGTATAAAATGAAACTTATGAATAAAAGTGACGTAGTGAATCAGTTCAATGGCCGTCTAGATCGCCAGACCTGAATATGTTGGACTTCTTTATTTGGAGCTATCTTAAAAGTTGGGTATATACAGAACTAATTGAGAACTTCCAGGTTCTACAACACCACAGTAAAAATATTAAAAAAAAATATGATTATATCTCGGGGCCTAAAAAATCTCATTTATCATAGGGATTTTAGACATATATGGGAATATCGTGCACCGAATTCGAATTGATTTGTTCATTCTGTTTGATAGATAAGTACATTTTATTTTCGAAAACTTTAACACACATACCTCGGAAAGAAAACGCTTGTGCATATACAGAGTGATTCATCTCTGAGGGGGTCTTTCCTATAAAGTTTTTACCTTCTTTAAAAAGATACAGGGATACTTCAAAAAATATTTTTAATTGTTTTAAATAATTTAAAAGCTAGTAAGTGAAATAATTTGAAATTGGGCACATGTATTTATGTAAACATTGTCCAAAATCTGAGAGCTTCTCCTAAAATTTACATGCTCCATTGGCGGAGATACAGGTGGCATATTTTTCTAACAATAAATAAAATAGTACGCCACTGCTCTACGGTAACAACTTAAAAAAACAACTGAAAACACTTTTACTTAAATGAGATGACATGACTAATTATTCGGTTATTTATTCGAATAAAGAAATTAATAACACTAGTCATCATTTTAATGATTTTATTTGAGTAAATGCTCAAAAATACCTCCACTTTCACGAAAACAGACGCGACATCTTTTTAGTAACGAAAATGTAATTTGTTCGAAATTTATTGTTGCTTGAATCTTAAGAAAATCATTATTTATTATTCTTTCTTCTAACTGCTCAAAATGTTAATGTTGCTATCGCAGCCTACTATGTAATTTTAAACAGCATTTTATTCGAATATCGAAGTGGGTTTTCAGTTTTACTCGAAAATCGGACTTTTTTCGATAAACATAAGAGGGTAGTAATTTGTAGAAAATTGAAATACGAATTCGAAAATATCATGATTGTTACTCTAAAGCAGTGGCGTACTATTTTATTTAGAAAAATATGCCACCGATACCCCCTGTATCTCCGCCACTGAATTATGTAAATTTTAGGAAAAGCCTTAAGATTTTGGAAAATGTTTACATAAATACATGTGCCCAATTTCAAATTATTTCACTTAATAGTTTTTAAATTAAGATTAAAAAATTAAAAATATTTTTTGAAGTTTAACACCCTGTATCTTTATAACGAAGCGTCCTAGATAAAAACTTTAAAGGACTACCCTTAAAATTCACCAAAGAATAGATACGAGGCATAATTTTTGGCCACCATTTGTGAATCACCCTGTATGTTCAGAGCTTTTCCTTCCTTTTGGAATACGCTTCGCTTTTAATTTTTTATACACTTTTTTAACTCTGTGTCTATGATAAAATAAGCAGGACTGAATTTTTTGTTAGTTAAAATAATGTTAAATTTCGAATATGTCTTAGCATACCTATTAACTAAGTTTTATACTATGGAATTTTGTGTAGTATTCGGTAATTCGTACGTATTGTAATCAAATATTTATCTGTTTATTCCAAATAAAATTTACACCACTATAAAAATCAAATTATATTTGTTTGGTACGGTTAAATATAGGTATGGTAGGTACACTAACCTTATTTACACCAATGGCATGTAAACGAAATTGAAAAATATGTACTTTCATAAAATAACAGCTTTTGTAATAATGACGGGTTGATAGCATTTTAAAACAGCTGTTCTGTATCTGCTACTTCAACTGTCTAATTTCTTAAGTAGATACATAAAGAGATGCACGCTGAAAATTACATAACTTTATTTCAAATAGCAGTGCTTACAGCATGCGATTGGACTACGGTAAAAATTGAATTGCATGAAGTGCTGGCTTTTTTCGTATCTACATATTATATTTTAATTCTTCTAAGTAGTCATTGACTCTTAGTGCCTGCCCGAGTGTGGGAACAGCTTCGGAGATGCGGGCGGGGCAGCGTTTACGAGCATCATCTTGATTTATGCACGGAAGAACATGTTCATGCCGTCTACAAACGCATTATGCGGGTCGGATTATATAATTTCATTGATGGCATTAGGGTTAGTCTTTAACGGGAGGCCAACGGATTTCAATACTAAATAGGTATAATGTATCACGACATCACGTTTGAAAAATTGTTTTAAAGTTTGAGGCTGGTATTATACGTATGGCGGCGGGTTCAACAGGGTGGGTTTTTAAACTGTTGATTGCAGGATTTAAATGTTAAATGCGTTCGTCATTTATATTAGAGGAATTATAAGCAGGGAAATATTAGACACTTTTTTAGTCTCAACGTATAAGTTACAAAAAATGGTGTAAAATAAAAAATTTTTGTGAACATATATTTGCTCTGTTTGAAACTAGAAGTATCTTTTGTAATTGTTGTTTAACAGTAAAAGCAGAAGGTTTCGAATGTATAGTCTGTTTGGAAATGAAAGAGAGTAATAAAACCCCGAGATAAGAACCGTCCATGGGCGTGGTAATATTTCGTACACTCATTTTATTTTAAAAAAGAAATACTAACGCTAAACAAAATTTTAAGTGAACTTTCAGAGGACAACGATTTGCCAAAAATCAGTAGAAGCAAATTATGGGCCGTCTTACGAGAGTTGAATTTTTGCTGGGAAAAGCAGAACAGGAAGTCAGTTCTTATCGATAAAGATGAAATTATTTGTTGGCGAAGATCCTACTTAAGATCAATTAGAAAATTCCGTGACGAAGGGAGGAATATTTATTATCTAGACGAAACTTGGGTCAACGAGGGATATACTGTAACAAAAGTATGGCAAGATAAAAATGTAAAAAGTTTTCGACAAGCATTTTTGGATGGACTTTCAACAGGGTTCAAGGCACCTTCAGGTAAAGGGCGAAGATTAATAGTGACACATATAGGTAGTGCCAGTGGTTTTGTAGATGGCGGTTTACTTTTATTTGAATCTAAAAATACAGGTGACTATCACGAAGACATGAACGCAGATGTTTTCGAAGAGTATTTTACACAGATGTTGGATCTTATTCCTCCGGGGTCTGTAATTGTCATGGATAATGCCAGTTACCATTCACGGCAGACCGAGCGGACGCCTACGACTGCTTGGAGGAAAGCCGATATAATTCAATGGTTATCCGGAAAAAACATTTCTTTTGAAACAAATATGGTGAAAAAGGAACTTTTGACACTTGTCAATCTTAATAAAGATCAGAAAAAATATGTTATCGATGAAATGGCAACAAATCGCCAAATAACGGTACTACGGTTACCACCTTATCACTGTGAACTTAACCCAATCGAATTAGTCTGGGCGCAGGTAAAAGGAGATGTAGCGCGAAATAATACGACGTTTAAATTAAGTGACGTGAAAATTTTGTTAAAAAATTCCTTGGAACGAGTAACTGCAGATAACTGGCAAAGATGTATACATCATGTACAAAAAGAAGAGGAGAAAATGTGGGAACTCGATAATTTAATTGACGTTACTGTGGAACCTATCGTTATCAATCTAGGAGACGAAGATAATTCATCAGAATATTCAGAGGATGAATTTTAATATACCTACTTTTTTATTTTCTTTATTGTACATTTATACAACACTACATTTACTCACCATAATTTGAATTTTCAAAATACATATATTTTTGTGTGGAATAAAAGTATTACTTTTATATTTACATCGCTCGGTGACAAGTACTGAGAACATACCACGGCCTTCAGAATTTCATTTCTCAGTCGAAATTCAAGAAAAACGCAACATATCAGTGACCCTATAAGGTTGTCTAGTTACTATAAATGTTGCCCTATTTTATTTATTTTTATTCGAATAAGAATTGTACAGGGTGGTCCATAAATATCGGTCCTATTTTTTTTTTTGTTCATACGTTCAAAAACATTAAAACGATTGTGAAAAATAAATTTTTATATTCCTATTTTGGCGCCCTGTATGTTTCCATGGATCATTAATTACGGACCACCTAAATTTTAAATACTATTGAATCTTATAATTTTTATTATCTACTGTGATCCTCAATTTTGTGAAAAAATTTGGTATAATTATAATCGCGTGTAAAATATGATTGTGCGGTAAAATTATGTATATCTTGCAGTAAAATAGCAAATACTTTGCTGATATAGTCTTTCCGAACTCAATTGAAGACCCAAGAGGTTGATAGTATGTACCAGGTTCGAACTTGTTTTCATATTTATTTAGCCATCCATACTCATATACAGGTCTGGTCGCCCAGTTGAAGAATGAGCGCGTCGGCAATCGTGGCACAAACACAGCCGCACTGGGCAACCTGGCCATAAATTCAGTTGCCAACAAATGGCCTACCAGTGCAGTGCAGCAATACGGAATTTGGTGTGATTCAGGTAATTTTAATGTATCATAGGCACCTCCTATTAATCATTTATATTACAATTGCGAAACCTTTAGCAGAAAACTTTTTAGGGACGCCTATGAAACTCATTAACTTTTATTGCTAGATGTTTTTATACACGTTCAACTGACTTCGGAAAGACTATAATGTGTCTAATTGTCTATATTTTTAACGGACAATACCACAATTATGTAAATTTTTAATAAATTTTTTTTGTCGTTACAGAAATATAACGAATACATAAATAAATATACACATACATTTTTATTGTATTTCTAAACGTTATGCACAATTGATGATATTGTCGAAGTTTATAAAGGCGTCCCTGCTTTCTGGCAGATTCGTTTTCGTTCATATGTTTCTATTTACCGTCTCCCGAGCAAATCATCACGTACCGAATAACATTCACTCGGGTGCGACGTTTGTATAGCTTTGGCGATCATTTTGCCGAGTTATGATGCTTAGAAACGCATCGATATGCAGCATTCACACGATGCGGCCTATGTCTGCTTTTGACAAATATGTGCAGTCCGGCAAATCTACAAACATGTTCGCATGCTCCACGATTCAGTCACATCATACTGCATTTGTTTACAATTGACAAAATATTTGGCAAATGTCCGCGTCATCTGGAGTCGGCTTTATATTTTATTCTCGAAAAATAATGGGGAAATTGATTTTCAGAAGTAAAATGTAGAGTAGTGCACGAATGTTTAACAGTGATAAATTTATTTTTATAACTATTTATGGATATAGTGACGTTTATTTGAGAATAAGCCCTAATTTAAATTTTTTTAATGAGGAGAGCCTTGGGTGTTTGTAGGAGTTTGTCAGACCAAGCAATTCTGTGTCAGATGTTACACTGGGGTACCAATAATTATTCGGCAGACCATGATTTCAGAGTTAAATTTATGGCAATAATTTAAATATACGCCGTTAACATAAGGTTCTCGGCCAGTTGGCACTGTGCCTGCTTCAAATTAATTATTAAAACTAAGATTAAACGACTGCATTAATATTGATCATTAGAGTTCAACAAGGAAAATGTTTCCTTATAGGTAGCTATAAATCGATTTATGTAATATTTTCCATTGTGGCACCAGTCTTTTCTTTAAGACACCATAAAATGTTCTACAACCGACATTCAAATTATGCTGTGCAAAAAGTTTTGGACATCGTCTATTAAATTGTATATAATCTATAAGTGAAGTAATAATAAGTTTAGTCTTTTTTTTAATCTAATTTTGATTTTTTGAATCTGTAAGTATTGTCTTTTTCAGCTTCTTAAGAATTTATTTATTACTTTTATTTTAGTTTGTAAAGGGTAAAATTTAACAACGGATTTGAATTGTGCGTCATTTTCATTCTGAAGAGTGAGTGAAGATTGTGAAAATTCATTACAAGTACGTAGAGTGTGTAGCTGAGAGTATATTTACGCTTTAAAAACATTTAAATTTTGCCAACTTTTAAATGAATAAAATCATTTTTACTCATATGCAATTCTGCGTTTTTTGGGACACCTTCTATCAAAACTTTTATTTTAAGGTTCCTACATCAAATAAAGAAAATGGACAAAAAACTGTTTTTCATTAAATTTAATTTCGTTGTAGCGATCTACTGCTTTTATTTTTAGGCATCGCCTTAAAAAGGGGTGCTTCCCACCTCCCAGTGAACAAGCAAGTCCCGACGCAGGGTAGTAGAGTTAATTTGTTTCATTTGCAATGTAGATATCGAGAAAAAGAAACATAATGGTCTTATTTAATTTGTGTCGGCGTTAAAACGCAATACCAAATAAGGTGGATACATAATGGG
Source organism: Anoplophora glabripennis (assembly GCF_000390285.2). NCBI lineage: Eukaryota > Metazoa > Arthropoda > Insecta > Coleoptera > Cerambycidae > Anoplophora > Anoplophora glabripennis. The sequence continues at coordinate 338,751 of NW_019416448.1, forward strand.
AACATTTCTAGAAGTTTCGTAGTAGAAATGATCGTACAATATGTAATTACACATTTAACTGTAATCGAAACATTTTATTAATGAGTTGCAACTGAAAACAAATGATGTATGCCTTTCCAGACTATTTTTGTATATAAGCAAGTGTAATTAATGACTGTGTACTTACAATTCATTCATCACTTTAAGTAATAATGTATTTCTGTAAAAAGTAAGTAAACAGATGCATATATCTAATAATTTATAATTCTGATGGGTTAGAATTTATCGTATTCTTTCGTTATACGTTATCTCTATCTTCTGCCGGTAGTGTTATGCCTGATACTTCATTTACTTAGTATCATACTTTTTCTTCGTAAGGAATATTTTTATTTGGAAATTTAATTTACTCTAAATATATTTATTCAAAATGAGAGTATTTATCTGTAAAACAGAATAATTTGTGTGTACAGTTGGACATTTTTATTAGAAATATTGAATCGAATTGAAATTATGTTTCAATCGAACAGCTTTAATCAAACAATTGCATGCTTTCAGAATTTCTAATTATTACCTTGGCGGTAAGGTTTCAGACGGAACATAAAATTATCTGACTCGAAGAACGATACTGATTTGAATTGCGGAAGTCGTAATCAAATCCAGAAACGTAATTCTGCTATTATTGTACCTCAATAACGTAAGATGTATATATACAGTTCTAAAAATACTTGAAAGTAACGGTTTTCGAATATTGTTCCCTTTTTTTGTACTTATAGACTAGACGGTATCTGTTTTGGTTTGGGTGAATCATATATCCATGGAGATATTTGGATTTTTGGCTTTTTGGCTTTCAAATATCACTAGAAATGGAAAAATTCGAAAAATTTTGTATATTTCTTCCTATTTAATTATGTATCTTTTCAAGAGTTGATTTTAGGCGAAAATGGAAGAGGAAAAAAATGTTTCTTATTAAAATTTTTATAAAATATGACCAGTTACAAATCGAATGAATCATGATTATTATTGTAAAAATGGAAAAAATCGCAAAAATGGGGTTAAAAAACATTACCTACTTTTTGGGGAATTTTTTTGGGGTCTTTAAATTGGGTATAGGACCTTCATACTTGGCTCAAGAAAACTTCATATTATGTAGAATCATCACACCAAATTTCATCAAAATCGCTTCTATAGATTTTGCCTAATAATTTTGCAATCCAGATTTTGAAAAAAATATTTGCAAATTTTCAAAATTTTGCACAGCAAAAACCAAGACCCTTAGATACTTGAAAATTTAATCACATATAGAAGGGCTCTCAAGCTTTCAAACGCTTTTTGAAAAATTCGAATCCGTCAATTAGGAGAGCTCTGGCGCTTGTTTAAACATTAATCGAATTTTTGTACTTATAAACAATTAGAATAATTTTGTGAATATTCAACCAAATCAAATTTTTTAAAATAGAATGTGGTGTTAGACAACGCGGAAATCAATAACTATCTTGAGTTTGAAGATGAAGAAGTTGATGTATATATTATCGAAGAAGAAAACGTAATCCCATGTAAAAAAGTTCGATTAAATTTTTAATTTATATTTTTATACATACAGGGTTATCCAAAAGTCCCAGTACGGCGAAAAAACTTTCAAAAAAAGCATTTTGGGAAAAAATGTTTCAGACAAAAGTGTAAGGATTTATCCCTGGCTATCTGATGGTGACCTTGGATTAGACCTTGACTTCGACCTTCAAGGTCATTTGAAGGTCACGTTAAGTTTTTTAAATGGAAACCCCTATTTTTTATTGTGGATTTGGAAAGAGCAGGAAATTTTACGTCCACAGATGGTCTTGACCATGACTTTGACAATGACCTTCAAGGTCAAATGTAGGTCGACTTCCAAAAGTCCCGGTATGGCAGAACTTTCGAAGAATGCATTTTGGGAAAAAATGTTCCAGACAAAAGTGTAAGTGTAAGTAAAAGTGTGATTTTTCCCTGGCTATCTGATGGTGACCTTGGATTTGACCTTCAAGGTAATTTGAAGGTCAAGTAATTTTCTTTTAGTAGGAACCCCTATTTTTTATTGCGGATTTGGAAAGAGCAGGGAATTTTACGTTTAACTATGACCTTGACCAATTCCTTGACCATGACCTTCAAGGTCAAATTAACCTGACTTTGACATGATCTTTAGGGTCATTGTCAAAGTCGTAGTCAAGGTCGTATTTGAAGGTTAAATTTCAGCTCTTTCCAAAGCCGTAATAAAAAATAGGGGTTTCCATTTAAAAAACTTAACTTGACCTTCAAATGACCTTGAAGGTCAAATCCAAGGTCACCATCAAATAGCCAGGGAAAAATCCCTACTTTTTTTCCAAAATGCTTTTCTCGAAAGTTTTTCGGCCATACCGGGACTCTTGGATAACCCTGTATAAATAAATATAATATACATTCATAAATTTAAAACAAAAATTTGTGTACATTTTTTAAATCCTGATTTATTAACTTAATCATTTCTTTTGTGATTAAAGTATAATTCAAATATTATTTATTGTTTAAAATATAAGCAAATGAGAAATTAACTCATTATATTATTAATTTTCGATATATTTTGAAAATAATTGTTGTTTAAACAATTTTAGAATATTTAAATACATTTTTTGATCTTTGATAAACAGTATATAAGTTTATGCACTTATGACTTTAAACACGTTTTAAAGTAGGTTGCCAATGAAGAAAATTATTGTAATCTTAGACCTGGTAAGTACTCGGAATACCAAAGGTATTTTGCGAAAAATTAGCCCGGATGGACATCCGGGCTAATTTAGTACCTTTAGTGTACCTAAATGACGGTTAACTTTGATCGGCTATAACTACGTAATTAATTGACCAATCGATCTGTTTTTTTTTAAGCGGATTGAAAAATTCGTGTTTAAACAAGCGCCAGAGCTCTCTTAATTGACGGATTCGAATTTTTCAAAAAGCGTTTGAAAGCTTGAGAGCCCTTCTATATGTGATTAAAATTTCAAATATCTAACGACCTTGGTTTTTGCTGTGCAAAATTTTGAAAATTTGCAAATTTTTTTTCAAAATCTGGATTGCAAAATTATTATGCAAAATCTATCGAACCGATTTTGGTGATTCTACATAAAATGTAGTTTTCTTGAGACAAGTATGAAGGTCCTATACCTATTTAAAGACCCCAAAAAAACCCTAATAAGTAATGTTCTTTAACCCCATTTTTGGCGATTTTTTCGATTTTTACAATAATAATCATCTTTCATTCGATTTGTAACTAGTCAGATTTTGTAAAAAATTTAATTACTTACAAATATTTTTTTCATCTTCCATTTTCGCCTAAAATCAACTCTTGAATATACTTGATACGATACACGATTCACCTAAATATAGACTTTTTGAAACAGATACCGTCTGGACTATTAACATGTAGTAATCATTATTGTTTGAAAATAATTATTATGTAGGTATTTAACTGAAAAAATATTGCGTATATTTTGATATTTGTTTTGCGCTGTATTTTTTTCATTTTGTGCAACTACTGGGATAGATTTTAGAAAAATTAAGTTTTTTTAATTCTACGTATTCTGTGTCGATGTAGCTATCACAGATTTATAGAACAAAATAAGGCGAATCGGTTAAAATTTCTTTATCCAATGTTTGCTTCTTTTAGTTGCTAGGGGGTGTCAAAGTGGACAACAAACCTATTTTTTTGCGAGCAACTCTAAAAACTTTTACTGGTCGATATGGTATGCAGTATGCTACTATTAGTATTTAGGTGACATTTCTAACATAGTAAACAAAGTGATTTACAAAATTGGAAAAAATATATGTAAGTGCAGGGTGTTACTGATAAGTTGAACCAATCATTACCGGTGTAGTCTACTAATGGAAATAATTCGAGCTTGTCATATATAAATTTTTGATTCCACGTTTTCTTTGGGAGTTACAGGGTGTTGAAAATTTTATAAAAACTTAAATTCCAAAATATTATATAAGAAAAATTGAGGATTATATTTTTATAATGTGTACTATTTTTCTATGGACATATAATTTTAAAATACACTCCAGTGGCATACGTATTGGGTGAGAAGGTACCTTTTTTATGAAAAGAAAATACCGTTGTTTATTTTTTAATTAACTGGTTTGATTTTATGTGTTTTTAGTATTCCCTATCAATAGGTGACATGAAAGTATTTTAAAATGTTTATAACATTGACTGGATTTGCGATAATTGACGTTAAGCAATGTTTAAGGTTTTGGGAGTGTTAAAAAATTATTGTAAATTACAAATAGAGCAGTTGAAAACAATTAGATTAGTATTTATACTTGTATCTTGCTTTCGACTTTACGGATATACAGTAAATACAATGAGTTGCAAAAAAATTTGAAAAATGAATAAAACTTTTAATATCCTGTAGCTTCTGAGGAATAAAAAATTATTATATGACAAGCTCCAATTACTTTCATTCGTAGAAATACGTCAGACAAGTTTGACCAAACTTATTATTAACACGCTGTATATTTTTCGAGTAATCGTAATAGCTTTAGCGCATAATTATTTTCTTAATTAAAGTTACTGGTTTCCGTAAGGCAAATTTTAAAATTAAAATAAATATATATCTACCTATTTTTTCAAATACACTATTGCAACATACTGCCAGCTTTGCATTTTTAATTTTTTTTATCAATTTAAAATCGGGGGTTGACAAGAAATGAACTTTTATACGAATGGTTCCTAAATCTTAAATGTAATTGTCGCCCATAATAAAAAGAAAAAAATTATGTCAATGTATGAGGTATTATTATTGTTATTATGTATTAAACATTAGGTACTGGGTTATAAAGTAATAGGACAAAAGTAAAGCAACATTATTTAATTAACAAAAAAATCTGACAAATCTGTTAAGTGAAAATTGATGAAAATTTACTGGGAAAATTTGGAAAAAAAAATTATTTCCACATCAAATAGTACATTTTTATGTAAAAGACTCTGCTGAATTCAAATCCACTGTCAGAATTGAGCTAGAACGTGTGGTTTTTTTTCTAACCTCAAAAAACCGAGCAGGAATCGCTATTTTCAAATTCTGAGCGGATTTTGACCAGATTTTGTATAAAATATAAAAAAATTTCCCAGTAAATTTTCATCAATTTTCACTATTTTCCACAAGCTTTTTGAGGTTAGGAAAAAATTGTGACGTGATGGGCCAATTCTGACCCCAGATTCGTGTTCAGGAGGCCAAATTACTACGAAAAATATATGTCGCATAAAAAGTATACCCAACTTTTTTTTTCTGTGTGGCTGTGTTATTATTCCTTTCGTTAAATTCCGATTCAATTCAATTGACATTTTAATGAGCGTTTTAATTAATTGTGCGTGGTGTTGTTTTATTGTTACTGTGTAGTCCTCACGGATCTGCAAAAATGTTGTTTTAATAGTATGCAACAATGGAACTAAGAGTAAATGTAAAATTCTGCAACGATCTGGATTAACATCTATCAAGTAGGTATTAATAAACAATTTTTATTTCTGTAGTTTCTACAATGGCAAAATGTCATCGCCGCTAAATATTGCTGAACAGCTGAGTGAAATTATGTCGGATGACGGTTCGTAACTGCCGATTTACCGGGAACAAAGGGGGTTTTGCCCCATTTTTTAAACATCAAGCTAAAATTCCGAAATAATTTTTTTATTACATTTTAGATCTTCCTGAGCGCGTGGTTAAAATTTATGTACTATGTGATCGTTAACCCTGTATAAATCTCACAGGCAATTCCCACTCAGCATATGGCATCACAACGTTCTAAAGGATATCTCTATACACAAAACGATCCATAATTTCATCAATGAAATGGATAGGACCTATTCCGTTTAAGGCAAAACATCCCCATAAAAATACAGTTCCACCGCCATCGCCATGCTTAACAGTTGGTGTTACATAGGCAGGATTGAATCTCTGATTTACGCGTCTCCTTACGCGACGCATACCATCAGCATTGAAAATATTGTAACGTGTTTCATCGCTAAATAATATTTTTTTCCAGTCATTTTTAGTCCAAGTCAAATGAGCTCTGGCAAACTCTAGCCTGGCAGCTCTATTCATTGCAGAAATTAAAGGTTTCTTGGCCGGCCTTCTACTAAAAAGCTTCCCCTCGGCTAACTTTGATAGTACTGATAGCAATACCTTTAGGCATTTTGAGGAAACTTGTTAATATCGTAGGATTAACGATTATTCACTTAAACATTAAACAAGAACAAATATCTAAAACAATAAATAAAATTAATAACTGTTGCTTTACTTTTGTCCGATTAAAATGAGCACACTTAAGACAAAAACCGTATAACAAAAAAACTAAACTGTCAAATCTAAAACTAAATAATTGAATGACAGCAGCCTACTACGTAGCGCTTGAAATTACGTTATTTTCTTAATTTTTTGTTATCAACTTCAGACAAGTTCAAAAATGCATTTTTTACATAAATGTTGCTTTACTTTTGTCCAAAAATAGTGTATATCTGAAAATATTTTCCATAAATTGACGAAACTAATTTATGATTTAATGAACCGGTGGCGGACATTCTGGGAGACACTGTCATTGAAAATTCCAGAATTTCTGCACGACTATTTTTTTGCAAATTCAATCGTAATTGTTTTTCAAAAAAAAAATCTTATACTTATTTTATTTATGAGTCACTTTCGAGATAGTATTTCGTACTGCGTATAAAGTATTTACTTACTTTCAAATTACTAAATTATTAAAAACCTAGCTTTTACGCATTGTTTATACAGAGTACTTAAATTTAATAACATCCTAATAGAAAAAATAGTTTTTTATGATATAAGACAGGATTAATGAAATAATGATATAATGGTCGACCCATAGAAAATCTGAAACAGAAATATACCTTGCCGATGTTGCCATTAACTGTGATAACATCAAATAACGATTTCAGTAGTGGCGTGCAGGAAGTAATAATGGCGTTATAAGCGTGATATTTTTATAGAGAGCCGGGAATAATTTGTAGCCCCTTTTATTTCCCATTAGAAATTTGTGTTTATGTTTTAATTTATCATTTAAATGTGGCACATGTTCCAGAAATGTTGTGTCCAGATAAGGCGAAAATATGTAGAAATGTTTTAATGTGGTATTCGCGAAATAAATTCCAGTCTGGAACAGTTCAAACCAATTAAAACTTTCGGTATTTTTGAGTATCAATATTATTTAATCTTTTTAACTAAATATTTTTCTATTTATTACTTACTCAAAAATTATACTAAAACGTTCATTCTAGCAATTATTATAAAAAACTTTGGTTCACCAAAATCTCTGACGCTTACTGAAAATTTCAAAATTTGCAGTAATATTGAATTATATTATTCAAGGCATGCTTTGTTTCTTCATTACCTATGCTTATACACGATAGTTTCGTTGTAGTATCAACCTTACATAAACTAATTTGAGGGAACTAAATATAATATATGCGAATGAAATTTATACAACACATATTAACTTGCATATATTTTTCGTATTTAATACACGGCATTTAACGTTTTATTTGAATGCTTGTAAAACTATGGATGATGTTTGGCAACATTGCCATTGCCATGGCGTGGTAGTAAAAATTGGGTCAACTGTCATTACTGTCAACTCTGTGCTTAGCGCGTATTCCGTAAACATGAATGAACATCCAAGATACAAAGGAAAAGTAATGACTGAAGAGCAATATAAAAGGCGTATGAAACAGATAGAATGCGGATTGACGAGAAAAAGTAAAATGTGCAAACAGAGAATCCATATTATGATAACTATCAAGAAGCTCAGTGTATGATAGTGAGACGTCGCCTTGTCAAATTGAAGATTATGACAAAACATCTATACTGTTCGTTTTGCAAAGAGATCCTTTCAATTTTTGTTTCAAATTGCTATTACTTATATTGCATTAGATCACGAAAAATTTATTTAATATTAATTATTAATACATATGTTTTCGACTGGAATAATTTTATAGTCTATCATCGAGCTATTCAAATATATTCATATTTCTTTTCATTGGATCAGATGTTTGTTAAAATTTGTCAAAACGTTATCTATTCTATTCATTCCATTATCTCAATAATTACATTGTAAGTGCATATTTTTATTGTTTTAAAATGTTTAGTAATATTTAATTCTTTAATTACAATTTTATTTTCCCGATCCTAACAATTTTTAAGAGCAATATTCACGTTTGATGAAAGTTTATTCCCAATTCGCATAAGAGCTTGTGTGTAAGTGCATAATTTTTAATATCATTTTTCAAAAAAACTATATTGGCAATCGATCTGATATTTTTACACGAGGCAGTTTGCATATTTTTTAACAGATTTCAATGATTTTGAAAACTTACCATTTTTTTTTCGGTACTGAACCTCCTTAAGTAAACGATAATTTTAAAATAAAATTAACCTCTTTATCGCAAATTTCACATGTTCTGTTTGAAAAAATTAGTGTCAAAGACGTTTCTTTGTTACAAGTAAACTGTTCTTTCAGTGTAGTCGATACTTATTTTGTCTACTCCTACGAGTCATTGCTGTATTACCTACAAATTATATATAGTCGGCGTAGCGAACAAAAAATTAAAATTGATCTGTCTCGTATTCGACTTGCATGGTTTGGACAATGCAACCTCTATAGCTTCCCATTCCCCTGCCTTAGAGTTAACAGCGATCACCTTAGCAGGAATTACCCCCAACCGGAGTATCGAATTCGATCCCGACATGAGAGAACTGCTATTTATCTTTACTAATGTAGTTCCTGGGGGCTTCGGGCTCTAAGATCTCTACAAACGCGGCACAGAAAGGGTAAAACACGCAAATGCTTTCGGAATGCGTTGTATAGTACGGAATAAAGTAAGACCTCTATTGGGGTCGTGTATGAATCATTCCACAGCGAGAACCGAGATAATCAAATACCGGTTGTTCTCTTGCCGACCATTGGCGTGCAACTGCGGTTTCGCCAGACCGTAGTCTACCAAAAATGGAAGTTTACTGCCACCTTGTGTTGTATGTTCTATGCCCAGTCTGTACTTTCGAAGCCACTAGATGATTCATCTGTTATGATTCCTCAGCCATCTACAGATCGGCTGTTTCAAAATAGGTATTTGCTTTGAAAAAAATCGCCCTTCATAAGTTAATTAATAACACAGACACACTTAAAAAAAGTCCAAGCTCAAGAGAAAGAGACTGGGAACATAACATTTCCGAAGGAATTTGATGCGTTAAACACGATCCTGTAGTTACAATTCATGACTTGCCGTTGAATTTCAGAGAAAAGTGCATTTTTTGGGTGGAAACGCTCAAATATAGTACAAACAGATTTTTTCCTAAATTTTCTTCAATTTTTTCTAGTATTTTAAGGCTCTGCGATTTGTAAAATTTACCCATGATCTCGATATTTCTCAGAAAATTCACTATTTAGGTGAAAACTGGCCAAAATACTACGAAAATAATATATTTGGACAAAAATTATAAAAAAATCAGTTTTGACCCATATTTGGGACATTTTTCACGCAAATAGTGGATTTTCTGTGAAATATCGAGGTCATCGGTTTTACTAATAGCATCGTGTTCAGCGTCTCAAAATTCTACGAAAATTATATATTTGGACAAAATTTAGAAAAAAATATAACTTTTTGTTTCGTCACTAAAAATATTTTTCATAAGTTTAATCTTTCTAAATTTTCCCTCTTCAGAAAGGTAACATTCTTTTATAATTTAATCACCGTCCGTCTCGAAAGCGAAGTGGAGGAATGATAATATTTTAGCGAAAAAGTTAGAACTAGGATATTTACATTAATTCTGTCATGTCGTATTATGTTAAGTTGACAACAGTGGCCATAAGTAGTGGTCATTTATTATAATTATAAATCTATAGTGCATTTGATTTACTTCCAATAGAACATCAACACAGATATGTATCTTTACAAAACGTAAACTGAAATCGTAGAATCGATTGTGTGTATTTAACTTTACTTTTGTTAAAAAAAAATGTTTTAATGCGCAATCTGTCATAGCTTATGTTGTTACGTACTTAGAAATTTTTTCTACTTTTTTGTGTGAATAAAACCATTGAAAATCATAAACTGGCCAAATATTTCAATATGTTAGGTAAACTTTCGGAAAAATTAATAAAAAAAGAATCGACTCTATTTTAATGAATTGACATGAATACTTATAATAAATTTTACTGAAAATGTTAATAACCTTATGAAAATTGATCTTTCGCTGAAATTTACCGAAAAATAGATATGTTGTCCCTTTTTTGTTACTGATCAAATACCCATCTAGAGGCGGTAGGGCTCACAAAAGGGTCAAAAATAGTGAAATATTGTTTCACTGAAATATTTTTTTGACATAATGTAGCAAATATAACTTTTTTGGCACATAATGTAGCTTGTTTAGCAATGATTAACATATATTTGATAGAAATCTCTGAAATGCTCTCACAAATAATGCACAACGACAATTACCGCTGAAATTAGAGTAACCCGATGTTGTCAAGTCGGATTTTGCACATCATTTTGCCCTTTCTGTGTGTATGTGCGCGCCTGCGTGCGCTTTTGCATTTTCAATAAACATACGAAATACCATACATATTAATACACATGAATTTTTCATTACTAACTATTATTATTAGATTTTACTTGTGTCGATGACCTGCATCATTAACATTATTTAGCAAATTTATTGATGGATATCTAATATTAACTTTATGCCTGGCATAAATAAAAATTCTTAATATTTTCTTAATCAAAATAACATTTTTAATCCCATAATTTTTTAGTTAAATTCGTGAACTATATCGGATAAACATAGATTTACAAGTAAAATAATATAAAAAGATTAAATATAAATAAAATATAAATAGAAAAAATATATGTACATAAATGTAAGAAGTAATATAAAACCATATAAATAAAAATCGTTAATATTAATATTTATTTTTTTTTAATTAATGTTTATTAAAAAAATATGGTATTTCCTGTCTGTGTTTATTGAAAATGCACAGGCACAGGCAAAATGTTGTGCAAAACCGTTTTTGACTGTTTTGTGGGCCCTACCGCCTCCAGATGCGCCTTTGGAGCTTCGTGACCATGAAGACATCTGATCAGTTATAAAAAAATACATCATCAATTTTTCAGGAAATTTCACCGAAAGACCAATTTCCATAAGGTGTGTGCGGGGCGAGGGGTGTTTCGCTGTCCATATTTTGTACACCAAAATGCCTGCCCCGAGAAAAATGCACCAAAATAAAGTGCCTCCGAAATTCCACAAATTGCCTCGATATGACAAAAAATTTCCGAAATACCCCCCAAAATGCCCTAAATGCCACCGAAATGCCCCCAAAATGTCAGAAATACCAGAAAATGCCTCTAAATGCCAGGAAATACCTCGAAATGCCTTATGTTTTTAGCATGATACTTACCACCATTTTCTGTCGTAATTGTATTACTTATCATTGCTATATATATAATAAATAGTGAAAAAATGAAAAACTAAAAACTCGGCAACGGGAATATACTATAAAAGGTTGAACTTTGAGGTTTTTAAACAGCAACTCGTCCAAATTCATATAACAGATATTAAGTAACAGCAAAAATATTCAAACGGGTAAATACATTTAGTTTCTAAACTTATTTAGGTATAAAAATAATCACTTTTAGGTAAATAAATATGGAATACAGGACAAAAGTACTTGTATCAGTGACGGTGAATGAAAAAGAAAGGAAATCAGAAATTAGTGAGAAAGATAGTCAACTTTAAAACTATTGAAGAATAATAATTTTTCTTTTAGGGAATTTTTTAAAAACGAAAAATACGTCGCATTTCTAAATCAGGCACGTGCATAACTCTTTATACCTTGATATACTTTTGTAAATATGTTAATTCATAATGTTTCAATAAAAACTATTTTAACAAATCTGCAGCTCTTTTACTTTTTTTTGATACGGAGGTAGAATAATTCTTTTAGACAACAATAACTTGCTATTAAAAAAAATATTTAAAAAATAAGAAAAATTAAAAAATTACTTGTTTTACATAGGTATGTAAAAATGGAAACCAAGAAGCAAAACATCTTCATGTTATCTTTGTAAACTTTTGAAAACATTTATTTTTTATTTAGGATACACTTAAATTCAGTTAAAAAATAAAACTTTTAATACCTAGGTACATACGTATTCCTCAAACATATCAATTTCTTCGTCACGGCTATTGATGTTGAATATAATTACCTATTATAAATAAATAAGTGGTTACTTAAGTACAATTTTCAACACCCATGAGCCTAATTGGTCACCCTGACGCCCTGACGTCATATGATAAAATGCATCTCATCGAGCACCTCGTGGACAAACTATTACGCGCAAACTTCCTTCAAAATGCCTCGAAAATGCACCAAAATTCCTGGAAATTCCAGAAAATGCCTCAAAATGCCCTAAAATACCACAAAATATCTCCAAATGTCTCAAAATGCCTAAGAATTCGAGAAAATGCCTCGAAATACCTGCAATGTGTACACCAAAATGCCTCGGCGAAACACCCCTCGGTGCGGGGTCATTTACAACAATAACTACTAATGACATTTATTAATCTGCATATAACAATTTGGAATTTTCTTCAGTATACAATGAATTTATTTATAAATTACTCTTTTTTATTGTAATATATTTGCACTCACAAAATTTTAGTTCTTCCTAAACCGCAATCTGTTTCATGACCCTTCAACTGCTACAGGCGACTTTGTGATAATGCCCTATTCCTATCGTGCAAGTATTACTACAAATATTGACGGATGGCACCCGTGTTATTTACTCCGCTTGCATCGTTACTAGAAGCTTTTCTTGCCCGCTCCGAAGACATGTCTGTCTATTCCGCTACAAGAGTGTATGACGTGCCATTACCGTCCAACGAACACAAATAAGCTTTCGTATATTTTATGCATTCAATTTCGCCTTCATCAAAAACTAATTTACTCCTTCTTGCGGCGCTGTAACGCTGGCATCGAGGTAATACGAAATCTATTACGAGGAGCGTAGCTTCTGGGTACTTAAAAATGTCCTGGTGCTCGCGATTGCTAATGACATCATGTTTACTAAACAGAATACAATAATTTCGTCTACTCTTTAAGAATACTGATTTTGCAATGCAGTATCGATCACGGCTCTCGCCAAAATTTGGAGACACTTAATAAATGGTTTTGGGCGTACAAAAATTAGTTCTTCCAAGTACTTTAAGATGTTATGTGACAGAATTCGAAAATCCAAAATGGCGGCCCAATATGGCGCCTGCAAGCGTAAAAAAATTAGGATTCATCCAATAAACTCCCTTCAGCGAACATATTACTAATAAATCCGTCTCCAAATAACCTTAATGGAGACTTCGAGATCGCTGTTCATAAATCTTCAGTTATTTTCAAAAGATTCAAGACGTCAGTTTCTATATAACTACCATAAACTACAAAACTTTTATTCAAACATAGTTCAATCGTCGATTTCACAGACAAGACAAGTCAGAGCAGTCATTTCCTATGTTTTCGTAGTCACTGAATCATAAATTGAAGTCAGTTCGATAGTATCGTATCACTTTCCTGAAAAAAAAAAGTCACGAGGCTAGTCGATTCTTATGTTTTTGAAGTCGTCTTTTCTATGTTTTCGGGGTCAGAGCAGTCCTTGGCTGAGTTGGTAAGACGGTTTACTCTAAAACAAGTCCATTCAAGGCGTTTATGAAATATGTGAATTGAACTATGTTTGAATAAGAGTTTTGTAGTTTATGGCTTGCAAAGCAATTATATAAAAACTGCCATTTTAAATCTTCTGAAAGTAACTTAAGACTTATGAACAGCGATCTCTAAGTCCTCATTAAGGTTATTTGGAGACGAATTTATCAGCAATATGTTTATTTGAGAGTTTATTGAATGAATCTTAATTTTGTTTACACTTCCAAGCGCCATATCGGATTTTCGAATTCTGCCATATAACATCTTAAAGTACTTGGAAGAACTAATTTTTGTACGCCAAAATCATTTAATAAGCGTCTCCAAACTTTGACGAGAGCCGTGATCAGTTTTATGTGAAACGTCCCATATTGAATAGAAAAGATGGAAGAATTGGGGTTGGACAGTGGACCAGGCTAGGGTATCCTATACTAGTTTAACCCACTCAATCTTCGTGTTTTGACGATAACACTTGAGGGTTGCTTTACAGCAAGAATAAAACGCTCTCGCAACGGTAATAATAAAGTATTTTATTGAAAACTAAGTTGTATAGAAAAAGACGTGTTGACCGGGTGAGTGTTCGTTGGAGAGTCTCCGTGTGTGGAGTCGGTCGAAGGTATATGAATACGCATCTGGTCGCCGGCGCCAGTCCGCCATAGACCCTTCCTGGAACGCTGGTGCGTCCGGGGGCGTCCTGCTGGCGCTCTTGACGTAATGCTTAAAAATGGGTCACTTGCGGCATGTGTACCCACACACTCCTCTAGGAAGAAAACCATTCGAATTCATGATCTCATTTCACCATAGTTTCATAACCCCTTTACCCCATAACCCGGGATATGCGAGAGTGTAGAATAGAATTTTGAGAACATGGATTTCACACATCAGGGCTCTGAAACTACGTGACTGGGTTGACGGGCTTCCCTGACCTCATAATCTCATTATCTTGTAACCCCGTAACCCCTTAACCTGAGGTGTGCGAGGTGTAACCACGAAAACTATGATCTNTACATACGTATTCCTCAAACATATCAATTTCTTCGTCACGGCTATTGATGTTGAATATAATTACCTATTATAAATAAATAAGTGGTTACTTAAGTACAATTTTCAACACCCATGAGCCTAATTGGTCACCCTGACGCCCTGACGTCATATGATAAAATGCATCTCATCGAGCACCTCGTGGACAAACTATTACGCGCAAACTTCCTTCAAAATGCCTCGAAAATGCACCAAAATTCCTGGAAATTCCAGAAAATGCCTCAAAATGCCCTAAAATACCACAAAATATCTCCAAATGTCTCAAAATGCCTAAGAATTCGAGAAAATGCCTCGAAATACCTGCAATGTGTACACCAAAATGCCTCGGCGAAACACCCCTCGGTGCGGGGTCATTTACAACAATAACTACTAATGACATTTATTAATCTGCATATAACAATTTGGAATTTTCTTCAGTATACAATGAATTTATTTATAAATTACTCTTTTTTATTGTAATATATTTGCACTCACAAAATTTTAGTTCTTCCTAAACCGCAATCTGTTTCATGACCCTTCAACTGCTACAGGCGACTTTGTGATAATGCCCTATTCCTATCGTGCAAGTATTACTACAAATATTGACGGATGGCACCCGTGTTATTTACTCCGCTTGCATCGTTACTAGAAGCTTTTCTTGCCCGCTCCGAAGACATGTCTGTCTATTCCGCTACAAGAGTGTATGACGTGCCATTACCGTCCAACGAACACAAATAAGCTTTCGTATATTTTATGCATTCAATTTCGCCTTCATCAAAAACTAATTTACTCCTTCTTGCGGCGCTGTAACGCTGGCATCGAGGTAATACGAAATCTATTACGAGGAGCGTAGCTTCTGGGTACTTAAAAATGTCCTGGTGCTCGCGATTGCTAATGACATCATGTTTACTAAACAGAATACAATAATTTCGTCTACTCTTTAAGAATACTGATTTTGCAATGCAGTATCGATCACGGCTCTCGCCAAAATTTGGAGACACTTAATAAATGGTTTTGGGCGTACAAAAATTAGTTCTTCCAAGTACTTTAAGATGTTATGTGACAGAATTCGAAAATCCAAAATGGCGGCCCAATATGGCGCCTGCAAGCGTAAAAAAATTAGGATTCATCCAATAAACTCCCTTCAGCGAACATATTACTAATAAATCCGTCTCCAAATAACCTTAATGGAGACTTCGAGATCGCTGTTCATAAATCTTCAGTTATTTTCAAAAGATTCAAGACGTCAGTTTCTATATAACTACCATAAACTACAAAACTTTTATTCAAACATAGTTCAATCGTCGATTTCACAGACAAGACAAGTCAGAGCAGTCATTTCCTATGTTTTCGTAGTCACTGAATCATAAATTGAAGTCAGTTCGATAGTATCGTATCACTTTCCTGAAAAAAAAAAGTCACGAGGCTAGTCGATTCTTATGTTTTTGAAGTCGTCTTTTCTATGTTTTCGGGGTCAGAGCAGTCCTTGGCTGAGTTGGTAAGACGGTTTACTCTAAAACAAGTCCATTCAAGGCGTTTATGAAATATGTGAATTGAACTATGTTTGAATAAGAGTTTTGTAGTTTATGGCTTGCAAAGCAATTATATAAAAACTGCCATTTTAAATCTTCTGAAAGTAACTTAAGACTTATGAACAGCGATCTCTAAGTCCTCATTAAGGTTATTTGGAGACGAATTTATCAGCAATATGTTTATTTGAGAGTTTATTGAATGAATCTTAATTTTGTTTACACTTCCAAGCGCCATATCGGATTTTCGAATTCTGCCATATAACATCTTAAAGTACTTGGAAGAACTAATTTTTGTACGCCAAAATCATTTAATAAGCGTCTCCAAACTTTGACGAGAGCCGTGATCAGTTTTATGTGAAACGTCCCATATTGAATAGAAAAGATGGAAGAATTGGGGTTGGACAGTGGACCAGGCTAGGGTATCCTATACTAGTTTAACCCACTCAATCTTCGTGTTTTGACGATAACACTTGAGGGTTGCTTTACAGCAAGAATAAAACGCTCTCGCAACGGTAATAATAAAGTATTTTATTGAAAACTAAGTTGTATAGAAAAAGACGTGTTGACCGGGTGAGTGTTCGTTGGAGAGTCTCCGTGTGTGGAGTCGGTCGAAGGTATATGAATACGCATCTGGTCGCCGGCGCCAGTCCGCCATAGACCCTTCCTGGAACGCTGGTGCGTCCGGGGGCGTCCTGCTGGCGCTCTTGACGTAATGCTTAAAAATGGGTCACTTGCGGCATGTGTACCCACACACTCCTCTAGGAAGAAAACCATTCGAATTCATGATCTCATTTCACCATAGTTTCATAACCCCTTTACCCCATAACCCGGGATATGCGAGAGTGTAGAATAGAATTTTGAGAACATGGATTTCACACATCAGGGCTCTGAAACTACGTGACTGGGTTGACGGGCTTCCCTGACCTCATAATCTCATTATCTTGTAACCACGTAACCCCTTAACCTGAGGTGTGCGAGGTGTAACCACGAAAACTATGATCTGTGGCTTACATATTTGTTACAAAGGCACCTGGAGATGTCTACACTGAAAAAGTTTTTTGTATGCCTCGGGTTAAGGGATTTTGCAGTTACAACAGGTCTACAGACTCAACTCCTCAGATTTTCGTTGTTATACATTCTCGCATATCCAGGGTTATGGGTTATGAGATACTGGATTATGGGGTTAATGAAGTCAGGCCACTCACAATTATTATGTAGTTTTTTACCTTTGATGTATGAGATCTATGTTCCCACAGAGTTTCGGGGATCTATCCCCACACATATAGTAAAGGGTTACAGGGTATAGAGGTTGTGGGGTTATGGGGTTAGGAAAGCCTGCCGACCCACAGTCATATAGTTATCAACCCGTGATATAGAATTTCACGGTTCTACATTCGCTCATCCTGAGTTATAGGGTTAAGTGGTTATGTAGCTACAGGGTTATGGGGTTGTGGGAAGATCGTAAATTCAAATGTTTTTCCAATTACTGACTGTTCTGGAAACCACCCAATGTGAAAGCTGCCGAGATATTACAATCGATCACAGCAATGATGTTGTGGGGTGGTACATGGCGAGAAAGATAGATTCAATATTTAGTGTTGCGAGGAATAAAAAAAATAATCAGAACATTCAAGTCTAAACTTTATAGGGTATTATTACGTATTTTCTTTTATATTTAACCTTACTATTTAGTGTTCATACTACTCTGTTGCGACATATATTGTGTGAAAATGTTCATATTCACATTAATAAACTGAATCCGATTTTATTAAAAGCCACGTATCTCCGAATTGTACGATCATTATTTCTCGACCAGAACGAGCACCACAACGTTAACGGGTTGACGTATTTGTGTCGATTTGTTATTTTCACAAACGGTGTTTTTCGTATAAATACCTTTAAGTGTAGTTAATCAATATTTTTTAGTGAACGGTGTTGTCTTCAATGGAATAAGTCGGTTTAAAAGAATAGTGGAGTGGTAGATATGTTAAAAGTTTATTTTCTGTGCAATGAAAGTGTGTATATGTGATGAAAAAATTTTACGCGGGTTGGCACAGGGATTGTTGCAAATGTCACCGAAGTGTGGCTAATTGAAAACTATAAAGAAATATGCCAAACAGTTTGGCGTGCATATTTTTATAACGTATCCATTCCTCAGTAAAAGTAAAGCTCAATATTTATAATTTGCTAGACATACAAATAGTTTATAGCAAGGGAAGAAAAAGGCTATAGACATTGTTATAAAGATATTTCACAGTTTCAGATATTTCACAGTTTCAGATATTTCACAGTTTCTTTGACGCATCATCGAAAAATGTGCTTATTTATTTAACTCTTTTACCTATTTCATATGAAAACTTAGAGTTTAAGTGCTCTGTGTAACATCAGCAGCCATGCATGGCTGATCTACGCATGTAAATTCTATTTTAACAATGTTTTTTTTATTAAAAAGTTATGCATTCCACAGTTTTGCGCTGTTTAAAATGTATCAACAAATTTAAGATTCACCCTGTATAGGGTACTAATTGCTTTCTTCTCTGCAGGTTCTAGTTAAACAATCCAACATTTTAGTAGTCTCAGATAGTTGTTATTGGTATGAACTGGAAATGTTAATTTATGTTCAATTGTAATTTCCATTTTTTTTACGACCAAGAAACATAGTGAAATTTGTAGCAGTTATTATTATTATTCACGCACCAAGTGACGTCAAGTCTCGATGCAAAAATTAATAGATGGCATCCTTGCAGAACTCCAGAGATACAGTGTAAAAAAAATCACTGAAAACCGCTCAATTTTAGTCAATAATGTATATCAATTTCTGTCCACACCCGATTGAGTGAAATTTTCAGTGTATTAGTATGAGTGTACTCATACTAAAATTTTATGAAGTGAGATGACTTTTTCTCTAATATGATTAAATTGAATTATATTATTATTGAGTAATTTTGTGCTATGAACCGACCGTCGCTGTTTCCATTTCATTAATATCTGGAGTGGTTTGGCACCATTTTATGTTCTCTTTAAATACTAATTTAAATATCATTGTATTAAACTCGTAAACTACTAAGCTGCCACAGTGGTAACAGATAACTATCCTATGATCTAATGGGGACGATGAGAATAGACAAAGACAACGCACGACAACCATAGGATGGGGTCTGATCACTCATCAATGAGAACATTTACTCTGATTTAGCTACAAGTGCGCCAAATACGAGTTTATCTGCAGACTTTATTTAACGGGTACTTATATTTGAGTAAAGGTATTCAGTTTTATCAAAACTATCAAAATGTTCAATATTAAGTGAAAATGTACTCAATAATTTCACTCAATGGATGTACCTCTATTGCTTTCACTTTTACGATTTTTTTACAGTGTACGAATTCAACAAAGTTGACATCTTGTACAATATTGTCGACAGATTTTCCGGTAGTGATAAATTACCAGATGTAATACGTGTAGTTATTTCATTGCTATTCGATGAAACCTCACGATCGAGAATTTCTCTAGACATGGCGATATTCTCGCAGTTGCGGAGGAAATTAAAAGTAAATTGGCGAAATTGCCGAAATAAAAAAAGGAAAAGAAATCCTTGTATGTAAAGCAGCAGGTGGAGTTCCATAAATCGACATTATATGTAATACTAACCGAGTCGTTTCTAGGTATTCCACATGCTATCGTTTTCCGTCGTATACATATTGAATACGCTGGCATATGGCCGGAATTTGCTTCTGCCGTGTGGCCCCCACAATCTGGGACTTCGAGATATGGCCTTTATGTATGTAAATTTTTACAACAAAAAATCGACGCAACGGGTATGCTAGTTAAAATCCATGCCGCGAGATTTTTTATCAAGATTGTATCAAGCAGGTGATATCACAAGTTAAATGATGTGGATGAATTCAAGAGGTAAGTTGGTCTTGGATTTTTTTTTTACAAAAGTAACCCTAATATTTTTAGAGCATATTTCCTTTGTGATGGATGAAAGCAAATATTGGACTGCTACTTTATTCTTTACTTCGTGACAATATAAGGTCCTAAAGTATTTTATTTAAAGATAGATAGATACACAGCTTTTGATTGTAAGCATGTGCAGGGGCAAAATAACGAGCGTTCAAATAAAAACGTGGTCAAGTTGGTTCTGAAAATTTGGACGTAAGGCGTAGGGTATAGCAAATGAACTTAAACGTCATCTGTCAAAGCGATATATCGCCGCTATCAATTTCAATATTTTCGTTTTAAAAAGCGTTTAAAATGGTGTTTTCTCAAGAACAAAAAGTGTTTATCATAGAGTCCNTGAACAAAAGAATAGAAATAAATCACGAGACACTTAAATTTTAAAAAATTAAAAAATTATAAATATTTGATACTCCCAGTGCGGTAGTAAATTTTGCCTCGAGAAATTTTTTAAGTGTCTCGTGATTTATTTGTATTCTTTTGTTAATCAAATTCAATAAAAAAATTATTAGTTCGTTCATAGTTATTTTTAAAGGTCGCTCGAAAACATTTTAGGTAGGTTAGTTACACTACTTTTAAAGTTAAAACAATTATGTGTGATCTTTAGAAATGAAAATATGAAAATATTTTAAATTTTCAGAATCCAGATTTTTTTCAACCTAGAAAATGATAAAATAATGAGAAAAAAAATTTAAAAAATCAGTTTTTGACGATTTTGGAAATTTTTAAAAATCTTGAGCGATCCCTAAAAAAATTTTTTTGAGCTGATTTTTTGAGGGGGCTCTTAAAACATGATAAACTAACATATTTTCACAAGAGACACGAAAAAAAATATTCGTTTTTTTTTTGGGCCACCCTACTATCCATGGTATACGGGTGTAATGTAAAGGTTGGGAATAAATTAAACGGTGGATTCTTTAGTTTAACAAATAAATTTTTGTCATATGAAGTTATGCTCTACGGGTTTTCTTTTCCAAGCTACAGGGCGCTAAAAAATTTCAAAAGATTTAGTTTTTCTCCAATAACTTTCGAACATTAGAAGATAATGGATTGAAATTTTATCCATAGCTTAATTTGATAATCCCCTAGTAATAGGAAAATATTGGCTTTGTAAGTTACTCAGTGGCGTGCGTACGTACTATACCGTAAGGTTTATCGAAAAAAATTGTCGTACGCGAGTGGTAAAAACATTTTGTTAATATTTTTTTGTAATCCACATTTTATTTTAAACAAAATTATCCTCTTGTGTTTTATTCCTATCTCTTGTTATTTTTCCGTAAATAAAACTTTTGTAAATACCTTTTTTCCCCTTTGCCTTTACACATAGTAGTCTAATGGATTAAGTTCGGGAGAACGAGCAGGCCACGCTCTTTGGCCCTCCACGACTTATTCATTTATTGGGGAACGTTTGATTGAACTTCTCGCCTAAAGTGACCAATCAAAAACTCGCCAATTATTCCGGCCCAAATATTAATTGAAAATCGTTGCTGGTGCCGGGATTGTATTATTCAATGCGGATTTTCATCAGCCCACATATGACTATTGTAATTAATTATACCATCCCTTGTAAATCCAGCTTCGTCGGTAAATAAAATGGATGAGTGGAATAATAAGTTCTGATTGCACTTATTTAAAAACCAGGTACAAAATCTAAGACGTGGTGCATACCTAATCTTCGACAGAAAGAGACTGAACTCTTTGCAGATGGTATGGGTATAACAAATTATCATGCAGGATTCGTTGGACTGTCTTATGACTTACTGTGTCCATTCTTCCAATTCTTCTAGTACTTGATTTAGGATTCGCCTCGACCATCATGAATTCTCGAAAAAGTCCTATTTGGAATACGCCGAGCTGGAAAACGTTCAACATAAAGACGCACAGCTAACACAGTATTCCCATTGGCAAGGCCGTAAATAAAATGCATATCTGCTAATTCTGGAAATGAGTATTCCATTTCTAACATCTAAACCAAAGTACAACCGCTTAAGGAAAGCTAAGTGTCATGACTGACAATTATGTTTTGTCTGAAAACATCTGAAAACAAATGTTGGTGGCTTGGTCAAAGCATACTTCATAATGTATTTATTTTCATTTTCCTATGTTAACAGTGGGAAAAAATGGTATTTACAAAACGTTTATTTACGGAAAAGTGACAAGAGCTAGGAATAAAACGCAAGAGGGTAATTTTGTTTAAAATAAAAAGTGGATCATAAATAAATATTAAAAAAATGTTTTCACCAGTGTCTTACCACAATTTTCTTCGAAAAACCTTACGAAATAATTCGTACGCACGCCACTGAATAACTTACAAAGCCAATCTTTTTTTCTGTTACTAGGGGATTATCAAATTAAACTATGGATGAAATTTCATTCCATTATCTTCTAATGTTCGAAAGTTATTGGAGAAAAACTAAATCTTTTGAAATTTTTTAGCGCCCTGTAGCTTGGAAAAGAAAACCCGTAGAGCATAACTTCATATGACAAAAATTTATTTCTTAAACTAAAGAATCCACCGTTTAATTTATTCCCAACCTTTACGTTACATCCTGTATAGTTAAGATAATATAAATGTTCTTAACTTAAAAATTTATTTTATTGTATTTAAGACTGTTTGGTACTCATAATTCATTAGATCATTAATTTGTAGTTAATATCTCTACCAATTATTTTGTTGGACGCATTAGTTATACTTGTAATATTGATTTGAAACTCCTGTAGACTAAACAATTTATAATTTTTATTAGACGGATAAGGAAATTTGAAATGTTAACATAATACTGTTATTTACTCGTAGAATAATTTAATCCAAATATGTAATGATAAATAGGGCACAGTCCGTACGATATTTCTTGAAGTATAGAATTCCAATAAGACCCCTGCATCACATTCTTGGGAATTAATCACATTCGACACGCGAGATAGAAAGACATTGGTGGAAAATTTCAAGTTACGGCCCTATTGTGGTAAATTGTTACAGTATTTGCGATAACAGAACATTATTGGCTTATTCTTTTGTTGAATTTCTATCTCAACAAATATTGAATGGATTGTATCTCATTTAATTTTCAAAAATCGATTTCACTTTCAATGAAATATGAAGCGACTACTAAATACCGTTTTTTTTTTAATTATTGTCCAAACTTTATATCCATTGTTATGTAAAATGTAGATACTGTTCCGGGAGTCTGGTATGAGATAATATTAAATCAAATTTTTGTCTCTGTCGTCAGTCAAAACACTCAATATTTTAGGTTTTTGGATTTTCAGAACAATACAGGAACATCTTTTTGAATTTAGGCTTTTTCCAAACAGGTGAAAGTAAAACTTATGCGGTGTTCAATATACCACTCGAACAAGTAATACTCCAGAGTATTCAGTATTGTACAAAATTGACTTTATAAACTAGCCCAATTTTCTTCAAGTTTTGTTGGATTATAAATTACAGCTTGTCCTAAAATCCTACATTATGCATTTGTGTGTAGATAAATATATATTATTAGCTATGATTTGTAATGGCTTCACTAGAAATATTTTATCCCATATGTTCCATTAATTATATTTCCACAAAACATTGTTTTGAGATAATTTACTTTATTGATATTACGATCATTTAAAACTATAAAACATAACCCTCACAACAATGAAAAAAACATAGATCAACAATGACCACAAACTGTTGGTGTCACGGTTTGCCATTAACCGATAATACCAATATTCAATCAATTTTCATTAAAGTTTTATTTAAGAAATTACTCTATTTGATTAGATGATTATTTGCTATTTATTTAAACATGTTTGTTTTACTCGATATCAAATTATTTGCGATACATCTTTCTAATTTAATAGATATTTGTAATATAATTTTGCTTCGTTTGTTAAATATCCCCTTTTCTATTAATTTGATTAAAATATACAGGGTGTTTCTTAATAACGTGCTAATATTAAGGAGGTTATTCTTGGGTCGATTTTAAGAAAAAAACTTCGTATGGACATATGTCCTAAAAGTCTTAACTTTATAAGTTTTATGAAAAAACATTTTTTTATGATAACTTTGGTATTACCCTAGATATTTTTTCAAATTTAGTACACGCCTTCTATTCGTCGAGATGCATTTTCTGATGTTATTATTTTTGCCACTGGCGTCTGTACAGGTTTTGTATTGAATATTTTTGAAGAAAAATATGTTACGCCACTGCTTTTTCTTAAAGTAAAAATCATGTTTGAAATCCTCATTCCTTTCTGATCAAATGTGGTGTCTTGATTTTTTTTTGTTTGACGTACGGTTTTCGCAAAAAAATAAAATTCATTACATTTGAAAATAAGTATTAAATACAGTATTCCTCCAACAGATAACAACCAGTTACAGCATTAAAAAAATCTTCAAGTTGTTAGCAGATATATTTTCTTTTTTTTTGTGTTTTTTTTATAAACGTGGATTATTTTCAGCTCTAGTATTGTTGTATATTATGTGGATATAACTTTAGGGAGTTCCTTTAGAAATATTTTTTGCAGAAATAATTATTTGTGAAAAAAGCATGACTACACAAGTTAAGCTTTCTATTTTTCTGCTGTTGACTTGTAAAAAATATGTCTACTTTTTCAGATATTTTTATTATCTAATGGGCTTCATTCACGTTCAAATCTGTATCGAATACATAATTATCGTTAAAGAAAAGTATCAAGAAGTGATACATACGCGGAGAGATGGAATCACGAAACATTAGTCTAGTTTAAATTGCCAAATGGAAATTCTACTTTCAAAAGTAACGCATTATTTAAATTTTTAAAGAAAGAAAGGCGTCAAAAAAGGACATGGATCAAACATTACGGTTACGTGAGAATAAAAATAAAGGAAAAGACATTGGAATACTTCGTTAAAATTAATTTTTCTGCGGGGATTCACCCACCCAAGGCCACATCAAATATCAAAATAGGAAATAGTCGAAAACTTAGGCATTAAACGTTTGATTTAATTGAATTTAAAAAAGTAATGTTTTCATTAAAAAATGATTGATTGTAAAAGTATGCTGTGATACTTCCTTACGTCCTTTTTTTTAAATATAAAATTCGTGAACTGAAGTTTCTTATTTAAGCACTTTTTTGGCTTTTTCGTGTATTGGGCAGAAACTTTGTCCTGGTAATGAATTGTACTTGATCAGGGTTGATGTTCGTTCGCACCTATTGATGACCCTACAAAATTAACATAAAATACACCACAGAAATAAGACAACCAAAGTCAAAGGCTGTGCGGAAGAGCGTTACACTTGAAACAACGGACAAACACCCATTATCCATCGACATTGCCAGTGCCGACACCAGGGATCGAACCCGGACCAGAATAGGCCGAGAAATGCTTGCCACCATGCGACCGACTACGCTACCGTGGTGATTCCCAACATGTATTTAATTTTCTAGTGATGTTGGCATCTTCCGATTTCTACTTTTTAAAACCCATTTTATCCTGTTGTCGAAATTGTCTCGGCTGCTGATTTCAACCACCTCGTACCGTTAGCTGGCGAGATTGATCGTCGTGGAGCGATTTCGTGCTGCTTTTACAGAATGTTCACAACATGCGTGAAAATTTGAGTGATTTAGAGCGGTTGTTCTGCTAATATCATCGGGGTCTGTGAACTTAGTCTGTTCTAGTTTATCACGTCTAGAGCAGTTTACGGCTCTACGGATGACGTCGACGGTTGGATTCGAAACGTCGATGAAAATTTCGAATCTCAGGACTATCTAGAGGCTCTCCTACAATCGGTGTTGGTATTGAAGCAATGCCTGCTCAAGCGATTTTGACGTAGAGATTCGAATAATGCGCGAATTCGAAAACTGATTTTCAACTATTATTTACTTTTTCATGATTATAAACATATTTTTTTTTCAATAATAAGATCTTTGACCTTATTAGATCGAAGTTACAGCAACTATAGAAGAAGTACTCATTTATATCTTTTTGCGATATGGATGTTCTAATTACAGTGGCCTACAATTTTGCCTGAGTGGTTAACCTTAGAAACTTTTATGCACAGGAAATTAACATAAAATTACCGCGATTAAGAAATGAAAAAGGAAAATAAATTTTACTAACAAGCTGACAACCCTGATGAGAAAATAATGTTTCACGTACTTAGAAGGGAACAATAACCATTTTATGATGAATCTCGCATGCATTCTAAAATATTTTCAGGGTTAAATGTCATTTCCAAAGCTTTTTAATAATTACATAGAAAATACAACTAAAAGATATGTATAAAATAGATATTTTGGATATATTTTTGTATTCAATTTTTAAATAGTAAGAATAACTGTTGCACGATCCTTTAAATGGAAAAGTAAATGTACTACCACCAATTTTGGACAAAGACAAAGCCAATTTTAGTAGAGTAGAAAAGTTTGTATTGTTTAATTAATTCTGACAACTAACAATTGAAATACAAAATGAAGCATCCATTTCAGAGTTGGTTGAAAAAAATTCATCGCCTAACTCAACACTCTTCCACCCATCTCGCCTGTTTACATTCTATAAATAAATTCTCAAATAAGCTTTACATTTGATCGATCCTCAAGTCGATAATCCAATGGATTCAGGCCCGGAGACATAGTTGGTCAATTCAAAATCAAATTTGATTTGTAGGTACTGATTGGCATGTGGATTACTAATTGACAAGTGTGTTTTTTGTTTTACTTCTAAATGTTACTATATTGCAGGAGGTTTATGGTACCCTACTAGATTATTATTGGTGTATAATGTGCTTTATATTAAAACCGCTTCAGTATCCACTGAAGTTCATATGAATTTATTTGTTCAAAATGTTTGATGATACATTAAAATATTTACCATTCCATTCGAAATACCTTGTCGATTTTTTGACTTATCCAATCAGATGATTGATCTGATCAAATGACTGTAGTACTCACATTCTCATAGACACAATTTTAATTTTATATCTAAAGATGCTTTAAAAAATACCATAAGTTCAAAGACTGATAAGTCATCAAAAATATATTTGTTATTATCCACCATGGACATATCGTCTTTTATTTTTGGAATAGAGAGCGCAAAGTTATTTTCTCTTCAAATTTTGGCCATATATTTTTACCATCCACTAGAGGTCGTTAAGTACGACTTTTTCTAGGGACATTATGACATATCCATGTAAAAATTCATTTTACATAAACTCTCGTTATGACATATCCTCCTGGGGTCTAGTCTCAAAGGTCACAAGTAAAGTGTGTAAGAACTAACATCACTAATATATTAGTGGTTGAATGATTTCCGGACTGGTTGCCACGTCGTCGATTTACAACTCTTGACGTTCCGAGAGACATATCTCTTCTTCAGAAGTTACTCAAACTGGAGATCTACTCGTCACTATTTATATTTGATGTGGCCACTGATCCATGACGTTCCGGTGGGTAACCTCGTTCGCGTTGTTGACTTTCCAGTGGGTTGCTTTCAAGGATGACTCTCTTCCATATACCTGGCAGATCCACTTCACCGTCCCTGTTGAAATTGTTCGGATTTTTGTAAATTTCTAATACTTCTTTATATAGTCGGGGCAAAATCTTCTCTCTTTCTCTCACCGCCATGTTGGCTTCACTCAGATCCACTGTGTGTCCCGTGTCTTCCATATGCTCTACCACTACTGATTTTTCCCAGTTGTTATGTTTGAGGTGACTTTTGTGTTCCATTAACTAACCTCGTATTGATGTGTCTTCCTGTTTGTCCTATGTAGACTTTTCCGTAAGAGCAAGGAATACTGTACATATCCGTATTGATGTGTCTTCCTGTTTGTCCTATGTAGACTTTTCCGTAAGAGCAAGGAATACTGTACACACCGGGGCCCTGGAGCTGGTCTTTGGAAACGCTGCTGCTACCTTCTTTATAGTGCTGCTCCATGCTCGATGAATCAAAGTATTTATGATCCCCTGTTTCTAAGCTGAGTGGTGGTGGGACTCCGTATTCAGATACCTGTCTGTGTGAGTTAACTTCCTATATACTCGATGTCCTAAAGTGCCATCTGGTTTCCTCTCAACCAAAACATCCAAGAAAGGAAGGGCGGCACTTTTCTCTACTTCCATGGTAAACTGGATGTATTCCATTGATGTGATCCAGGAAATCCGCCACGGTGTTGCGTACGTGGGGCCAGATGATGAAGGTGTCATCACCATATCGGTATCAGTACTTAGGCTTCAACGTTGTGGATTTCAGGGCTTTCTTTTCAAAGGCTTCCATGTATATATTGGCCAGGACTGGAGATAACGGTGAACCGATTGCAAAACAAAACTAATGCATTTAGCATTTTCAAAACTTATATGTACCAAATGTCAGTGTATTGGTTTTTTTTAATGATATGTGAAATAAAATATTAATTAAAGTGATCCTTTTGGCACAAAGTTTTATTTAATTATTTTTTTAATTTAATTGATGTTAAGGGTTATTTTTATTAAATTATCTTTGCCGAACTTAAAATTCCACACTGAAGATACCAGATAAGTAAAAAGTACACATCACTATATTGCACTTCAACTGAAGGAGATGTCATTTTTTTAATGACATTTCTACAGATATTTGTAAGTTTAAAATGTACTCTTGTTTGGTGCAAATATGTAACCTGTGGAGATAATAGAAACTAAAGATAAAAGCACTTATCCCTTGCTGCACCCTAGAACAACTGGCAAGTTAAAAAAATAACGTCTTTAAATCAAGGTTTCTCCAGAAAAAATGAACGGAACATTTCTAGTGGAGGATTTACATTTGACTTTACTCTTTATTGGCTAGAAGCTAGAGTATGTCACTGTTATATGAGATCTATGACCAATAGGGCATTGTCAAAATTACCTCTTTTTCTTTAAAATACCTTCCTATATTAATAACTGTTGACAGATTTGTAAGGATTAACTTTGGACAATAGACAATTATTTAAACTAACGGAAACGGCTTACTTACCAAAGGAAACCGTATAAAAAAATTCCCCTGTTTTCTAAAAACTTTTATCATAAATCTTTTCATACCAGGGATGTGTTTGTACCCCATGTCTCTCATGACACTGACGAATACGCCCCACTAATCTTGGCAGTAGCTCAAATAGATCACGTGAAGTTCACGAAATGAATTCAGCTTTTTCCGCAATTAATCTTGGAATTAATTTACGTCTTGTTGGAACATCTGATTATCCCGCCAGATATACGGATGTATGGACGTCCTTGTAAATTCCTTATAATATCTACTCGTCGTCAAGTGGGAATTCCCTCCGGTAACAAATGGCTCCATATTTACCGGAAGCGTCGCATTCTTGGATGTCGCGGAATGTCCTGGAAGGCAACGCATCCTGCATATTACGTCTTGATGCATTACTTGCTTATCCACTTATAGGTAATAAGGTCATGGTTTTGTTCGTCTCCGTGTGTCTTTCACATGCACGCGGACTGAATGCAGCCCAGCAACCTACAAACTGAATGACAGGTAGCTACTTTTAAGTTCCAAGGGAATTAATTTCGGGATCTGAGCCGAGGAACGTGACGTTCTATCATTTTGAGGAAGTGATTGATTGCGGCCGCTTGTATGGAATGTGTCCAAATACAAAAACACTCGGGAGCAACATAAATCCCTCGTTGAATAGTACGGGATATCACTGGTTCGAAATTATTTAGATATTCTTCCTGTCGGTACTCTGGAAAAGAAACCAATACTCATATTAAATATTAGTGAAGGAAAATATAACCGTAAAAAGAGAAATGAAGGAGCATTAAATAATATTTTAAATTGCTTTGAGTAGTGAGATAAGTAATTAAAAACAAAAATGAGCTATTGTATCTATTGGAGATGTAGCGCCACCTTAGAACCAGACTATTCTATGTCCATATTTTTCTTATATGAAGATTTTGTGTATATGCCAATATATTCCAAGTACGCCTATGCCGCGTACTTTTCTGAATACAGACTGGCCTTATTATTCTAAGTCCATTTAACCTTATAAATATTCGGACCACAATATTCTATGTCCTCTATACTTCATTGGAGTATAAGAAATTGACATCACGTGAGAACATAGAATAAATTGGCTCAATTATTACATATTATTTATTGTGGTATGCAGTGCTTTTGTATTGCGACTGCAAGTTCTGTGGCACGAGCTCCTTGGTGGTAGAAAAGGTACAGACATTGCAAGTGCCTTATATATGTTATTGAACAAACTTCTAGTAGAAATAACTGAAGTGCAAAGACTAATTTTGTGGTCAGATTCATGTGTACCACAAAATATAAATTCTCACATGTCAGCAGCATTATTACATTTTCTAAAAGTTCATCCTACTGTAAAGAGCATTACCCAAAAGTGTCAAGTGCCTGGTCAAAGCTGTGTTCAGGAAGTGGATGCAATGCATAGTGTTTTGGACCGACGACATCTGCAAAAATTGGAGCTATATAGTCTACTTGCTATTTTTAAAGCTATCAAAAATGCTAGAAGTAAAAAGTCATACAAATTTATTCAGATGCAAAAATATACATTTTTGGAGTTCAAATGTTTGTCAAAATATATGCCTCTCTGTAATGTTTCATATACTAGCATAGTCCAGATTTCTTATGAAAATCATGTGAACTCCTTGAAGTATAAAATGAAGTTTAGCGAAAATAATTTACATCTAGTAACGTTTTTGAAAGGTAGTAGCAGGCAAAATGCGTGCAAATTATTTTTAGAAGGCATTCCTGCTCCTGCAGTTCACCCTCCTCCAGTTGATCTACCTGAAAACAAAGTCTCTTATATCAGATCTTTGGCAAATCATTTTTCTGCTGTAGACCTACAGTTTTGGAAATGCATAATTAAAAAGTTTTAAACAATAATACTTTTGTGAATTTTGTTTAAACAATAATTCATATTTCAGTTGTTTACCTTTGTGTTACTTACAAATTAGTATTATGTTTGCTTTGTGTTAAAATATCAATAATAACCATTATTCTAATAAAACTGTTACATTTTTGGGTTTTAAAAATAATAGCAAATGGACATACATTTAAGCATTGTAACTTGCGAATGAATGTTTTAGTATAAATTATTCCACAACATAATTTTTTATTTGTATTTTTTTTTTTCAGAATCCATTATAAACAGCAAACTACATATTGCTTTTTTCTGAAGTAGATAATCTATAATTGTTAATAAAAATATAGTTGCACGAAAAACCATAAACCTTTTCGATTTCGACGGTTTTTTACTTTCATAATCAGTTAATTTAGAAAAATGGACATAAAATAGTCTGGTTCTCAGGAGACGATAGGTAAAAGAAACATCTATCATACATGTGAATGATATCCAGTTTATTATGAGCGGCATTTATAAAAATGACGCTCATACAAATTTTATGTAAAATTGCACACTAGATCATTTGTTATTTCGACGCCACAGTAGGTAATATTATACAAGTAAAGTTGCGTTAAGCAAGTAATTTTACACTTTTTGTGTAATTCAACCAAAATGTAAATTTACATTATCGATATATGTATACAGGGTGTCCGCAAATTTCACCGGCAACGTTTAGATACAAATTTTTTGATCTTTGAGTTAACAATCTTCCAAAGTTGTTAAAAATAAAACTAATTTAATTAATAACTTCATAACCATTTTCGATCGCGTTAAAATTAGGGACATTTATTTGGACTATTATGGCGTATTATTTCTTAAAACTTTAGTCAAATCGATATACTGGGTGATAGTTTTCTCCGCTTACCTCTCCCTTTTAGCGGTCAAAACTTTTACAGTGATCGTATTTTTTTTTAAACGGGCAGCAACATTTGAAGAGGTCGTTTCATTTAAAAAAAATATTATCTCTTGAGAAAATCGCCTACAGAAAGCCATTTTTGAGAAAAATTGCATTATTTGCAGGTCTGTATGTTTCGATTTGCGTAGCAGTCTCACGGATTTAAAACTTTGAGTTCAGTAGGCGATGAAAACAATATATTGATTGCTGTGGCTATCGGGTAATGTCATTATTGTCGTATTTCTTAAGGATTCTCGTCAGTCCACACTTAGTTATCACATACAAGATTAATCTGATTGGTTGAGCCAAATCAGGTCATGTAAATTCACACTTTTATTCGTACATTTACATCAAACATAGTAAAACACATAAATGTTTAGGGAATAACACATTTTAAAATGTAAAAGGACAACCTAAAAGCTAAGAATACATCGCAAAAAGAAAATAAACACTGAGATGTGCAGTTTTGCACAATGTATCACGTATGTTCAATTAATTTATTAATTGTTGCATTTCGTAGATTTAAACATTTTCTTTTTAATTGAACACCCTGCATAATTGTCGCCTTTTGGAATCCTCCCCTTTTGCTAATTATATGTAATATATTTGTTTTGACAGTTCTCACAATATTTTGGTTTATTTACTGACCAGTGCACATTTATGTTTTTCCGCTTTTAAATTTACTGGATATATCTTTAAATATTTTATCGTGTTGTAAACATGACATTTTTTCGTTGTGCGTGCGTGGGTATGTTTCCCCTAAGGAATTTACAAAACAAATAACAATAAGTACTTTATTCAGAGAAAATATATTATCGTAAAAGACGTTTTGTGTTATTTTTACATTGTTTCTGAGAAAGGGCATAGATGTATTCCAAGGAAGTTTTTCTATAATGTCCTGTCCACCTTATTGATAATAATTAACTTGCAATATTTTCTCCCTTAGGACGTAAGCATTTTTAGATTGTTCTTTATTTATCTTTCAGAATCTGCCAAAGAAAGAATTACATACATGTACGTCAAATTAGGATTTCATGCGTATCATAAAATTACCATTTCATAAGAAAAAAATATTTAAATATTTGTTGGTTAGAACATAATAAAATATTTAAAATTTAGTAAATTTAACAGCATAAAAAATATGCATTGCTCAATAAATAAACCAAAGTATTGTGCAGACTGTCAAAGTAAATAATATATAGCTTGTAATCAGAAAAAGGAAAGGATTCTAAAAAGCGACAATTATATGTGTTTCACAACTTATTCAAAATTTGGGAATAGATGCACCGTAAAATTTTTTTTTGTAATATCCATATAGTTTACGAGAAAAAAAATTATTAAAAGTTGTAGTATTTTCAACCTTTACATCGCTCGGCTACTGTAGTCTCTAAAGTCATTTGAATGCATTCTATCCGGGTTGTGCGCTGTGTGCAGTGCTCTCTCTCTCTCTCCACGTAGCCCCAAGCGATTTCGAATACTGAAACCCGATTTTAGGATTAACATTCTTCCGATTGTATTTACATTAGTTTTTCAAGTGTCAAAGATGGTTTACGGTATAGCAACTCGTAGTTGATGGATATCGTTTTAATTTATGGTGAAACAAACCAACATTTGTCTTATGATGATGCATTTGTGTCACGGTGAACCAAGACAACATTTGTGTTAATTCGTAGAAACTGGTAAGACGGGTCCAAATGTGTCGATGGAGAAAATTTTGAACAATTGTTGTAACATCAGATATGTCAAATTCATTTTATTAATTATAATAACTATAGCGGCAAAACCGGTAAACAATGCAAAATTTGTAACGAATAAGTCGAAGTTTATAAACTGCATTTTAGTCAAACCCAGCAGTAAACTTGTAAATTAACTTCGCTTCACTTCGACGCTAATAAGAAACCGAACCTTTAATATCTTTCAAGGTAACACAGAGGGCTTCGTAACATTATTGCAATAATAATTATTCAAGATATCGACTTCAAGGCATGAAAAAGTTTAATATCTGAGTGATTGTCGAATATAGAAGTCTTTAATTTGTCAAATCGTGTAGATAAAGATGGTGTATTCGAATTTGAGCACCCAATTTACTAGAGTTCGGAAGATCCTACTATTTGCATTTGTTTAATCCGTTTATAATATAAAACAACTGTACATTGTAGAAATTAAGGATAAGATTTTTCTTTTAAATATTAACTATGATTTCCAGCAGCTGCTTTTGCATATTGAGTAAATAATTTAAATTATAGTTTTTTTTTATTTCTATGTTTGTTTTTCTGCTAGGCTAGGTATAAATTCATGTTTCTGATTTGCAAATCACTTCTCTTCAATTTATTAGAGGATCAGGTAACAACTTTGTGTATCCTTGTTTTGGTTTTGGTTCATATACAGAGTGCCCTATTCCTTTTTCATGAAATCTTCAGTATTAAATAGTCTATCTGTAACTAAATATGAGTTGCTTATCTATTTTTTGTAGTTAATTAAACTAATTTTTAAAAAATATTTATACTTAAATTATTTTACTTAATAATTTTCTGTACATTTAAATCAAAATACATTGTCATTACGAGTAGCTACAACCAAATTTGGAGTAAGTATATGATATCTTATTTATGAAGTTATTGTACAATTAGATAAAACACCGATACCTCATCTTCCTCTTCTAACTATTGGCAGTCCCCACGTGATAATTAACAACATCGACAGCAGCCGGCTTACGGATGGGTGAAAGTGGTGTGTATCGGTGTGATAGGTTGGTACATGCTTCTATCGCCCATCCGGCTGATGTTACTAATGGGATTTTCCAGATTTTCAATAATTACCACGGAATAACGACTGCAGTTGGCAAATCTTGCTTACGAGTGCTAAATCCGACTGGTTAGCTGGACTGTTATTTGATTTCTTTACAGTAACCCCACTCTCTCCTAATTACGTGAAGATATTTTTTCTTAGGGGTGGCAGGAGTAAGTGTACATTACATATTTATGTAAGTATATCGATGTTTTTTGCATGTGTTGTTGTAGCTAAGTGTGTATTATATTATATTTCATTCAAGCACAACGTGTTTGCTTAAATTATTACAATTATTTATATAAAGAAAACAGATGTCGTGTAAAGGGATATACAGATTTACTTCGTTTTTTGTATATGGGTAAAACTGTAACTAATATAGATATAACTAAAATCGCTTTAGCTGTTTTCTTGTAACTAGAAATAAATCAATTTTTGTTGAAAATAACAATTGATTCAGATAATAATTTAGTGTAATGTTTAAATCTGAACTACTTAATTAAAATTGGAAGTTACTAAATGCCTTCAAAGACACAATCTGTTCAGCCTGTAGCAATATGATTTTCGACCGAGACAACTTTGGCAATTGATTTGATAACATTTATAAATTTGGGCTTCGAGGAGGGAAAATATGTTGGTTTTTAATTCTTGGACCTAATAAGGCGTTTGACCATGTCTCCCATGGCATTTTATTGAAGAAATTATCTTTTTATGAATTTTCAGTAGATTCTATTTATAATAATCAGTAGGCTAATAGACTTTTTAGACAGTTTGTAATATAACATTGAAGTAAAATCCAATATGCTGCAGTTGAATCTGGAACTACCTCAGGGTTCGGTGCTGGGTCCTTTACTTTTTCTCGTACATGTAAATATATTAACAACAATTTTTGACAAAAATGTGTTAATTTGCTGTTTGCTGAATATTCATAATATCTGGAATATAATTACACTACTCTATAATATTCCCCAAATTCAGAAAACTGACTGTGGTTGATTCGTTAGTAATAGATTAACTCTTACTAGGACTATGTGCATGATTTTCTCTCTTCGAAAATTAAATAGTTACAGCAACCTTGATAGTTTTGCTTTTATCTTGATCCAAAGTTGTCATGGATTAATCATGTTGATTATAATCAAGTCATTCATCAATCAGCTGGATAATTATCCACT
Organism: Anoplophora glabripennis; assembly: GCF_000390285.2. Lineage (NCBI taxonomy): Eukaryota > Metazoa > Arthropoda > Insecta > Coleoptera > Cerambycidae > Anoplophora > Anoplophora glabripennis. The sequence continues at coordinate 374,711 of NW_019416448.1, forward strand.
CGATTATCTCATATGCATAGAAATATGGCAGGTTTAGGATTTAGAGAGGATTGCAGAGAGCATTTTACTAACTTAATATATTTACTGTTCCTTACTTAGGTAGGTGTATACCTATTTCGATATTGAATTTGAAAATAGAAATTACTCCTATATATATCAGTAATAAAAATAGCTTAGCTATTGGAGACTAGAATCAACTAGAAAAGGTACTGGATACGCGGTCTTCCAATTTTTAAATATTTTGCGAACTGAAAAAACTAACTTTAAATGCTTATAAAAATTTAACAAAAAAAATTTCTATATTTTTTTCAGAATTTATTATTATTATTATTATTAATTGTAATAACTTAATTTTTAATGGTAGGGGATTTAGGTACAATTTAAATACTATATGTTTGTCAATTTTATCTTTTATGTGTTTCTGTTGTTGATCAACGCTTTATATTAGCACCAATAAATTAAAATAAACTCAGCAAAAAAATTTAAGGTGCAGAAAAATTTCTGTAAGTTCGTGAATAATGGTCGTATCGAGAAAAAAAAACATCTTGAAGCTTGAAGATTCTAATTTTGAAATCTTGAGATGAAAAATTTTTTTGAGCACTCGACGCAATCAAAAGAATATTGAGTGACATATTTGTTGGATTATCGATTTCTCATGAACTAATGATCGTACAGCGAACGGAAGTGGGATTTAGAACTTTATATAAATCCTCTTCAAGGGCCTTTTGGTATGTTTAATTTTTTTATTTTAACAGCATTAATTTGAAAAAGTGCAAAAAATGATTTTTTTCTGCAGTTTTGGCAAATCAACGACTACTTTGCAAATATTGCGAAAAATAACAATGTTTGCGTTATTTTTCTCACAATTTCGCGTTAAATATTAATCAAATATCAAAAAAAAATTAAAATTTTGAAAAAACACTAAAATTTAAAAAAAAAATCTCGACATTTGAAATATTCAATGGAAAATTGTAGAAAAAAAGGACGCAAACATTTTTTTTTTAATTTTGAAAAATTTGATTGTTTTTCAAATGTAAATTTTCCAATTTGTCCCCATATTTTAGAACTTCAGTAAGATTTTCTTAACAAAATATATTTCGGTATGACCGCGCTAAATGTGTACATAAAGAGCACCTCCAAAAAATAACTACACTGTCAGATATATCAACATTCCGCTTCATTTAGCTAAGTCCTAAAATTTTCATTGATAAATACCCTGCGATTCCGAACAAATCTTTCCAATATCTTATTTCCAGGGGTCCTTTGTGGCCCGGTCGCCAGTAATCAGAACAAAAGTCAAACGATTTATCAAGCAAAGTCCAGTCATATATCTTCTTTTTCAGTTTCATTACTGGCGAACTTCCCGAATTTGTAACTTCAAATTTAATGCCACGTATAATATACCTCTCCGAGAAGTTCGAATCGTTCCCATCCAGGTACGGAATCGATCCATTGAGTCGGAGTTCCATATTAATAATATCCACTTACAGCGAGGAGTTTGTATGAGTTGTAGTGCGCTTATTGTATTTTGGCTGGCACGGAAAATATAAAAATATATGTCTTATTATTAGCACTTGTACTATTTTACTGTATATTAAAGGTATTAATTTAAGGGCGCCATATTCTTTAAATAGTGTTTTCCACAAAGACAAATAATTTCAAACATTTAATAACTGAATAATCTAAAGCTTATCAAATAATAGGAATGTTATGTCATGCCATATGGGTATTTNATTTCTGATATTCATTTTTTTCGGCCTGAAACACCTTTTTTTTTCAAAGAAAAATTCCACTTAAAAAAATTATCGTACAGAGTTCTGCCGGTAATAATTTTTTTCGGTTTGACATATACTTTTTGGTGAAATAAAAAAATTTGTAATCACGGTTCAAAAACATGCTCAAAAATGCAAAAATGTAAAAAATGTAATTGTTGATAAATTGTTTAAATTTAAAAAAAAAATCAAAAACTGATTACACCATTCAATTGTACGGAAAAAATACAAAAAAAACTGTCTCATTCTTTGACCCAAAACTATTTTTATACAGTATTGCTATAAACATGTCGAATAGAGAATAAATAAAATATTTTTTTCCCGTAGGATCGATTAGTGTACTTATTTTTTTTAAAGTTTGATGAATTTATAGATATACAGTGGGTCCAAGATAAGGATGGGATAGCATTAGGATCTAGGAAACGGTAAAATATACGGGGTGGCTCAGATTAGAAAAAAGTTATGTTTTTTTATACCTAACAATATGCTGTTTAGAAAGTTTTAAAATTCCGGGTAGTTCCGGACATATCCGGAAAAACCCTAAATTTTGCTAAATTGTTTAATTTTTTCTGGCTTTATTTGAAAACGAATTTTAAAATAAATTACATATTTACAATGCCACTTTTTTCGCTTTATACAATGGCGTCAACATTTTTGCAATCCGACGTTTCGTCTTCGAGGGGCCATCATC